>NC_041403.2:142846783-143016783 GCF_900747795.2 Erpetoichthys calabaricus
TGCCTATTGATCTAGAAGCCAGCTATAGGAATGTATTCATGATTTTACTAGATTCCGTCCATCATTCAGGTTTACATTCAATGATTCTGCTACAACTCTACCATTGCTAGATATTAGTGACTCTATCAGCTTTCCAGGACTTAAAATATCTGTCTATGACTGTGGTAATGAGCTGTACTCTCATTACCAGCAATTAAATTAAATTAGTTTAGTGTCCTCTGCAGGGTTATGAGAGAGGCATTTGTTTGGGGAAAAAAAGTATAAAGAAATTAAACTTGCCTTTTTCTTCTCTTTATATAGTGCAGACAGATGTCTTCACTGACGATATGAGCGCCTTTTGGGGAGCGTTGCGGCGGGTCTCATGTAGACTGGAGAGGTGATCCTGCCATTGACCGTCTGGGAGACATTGGTCTCCCTGTATTTGAAGTTGTCTAGGCTGTAGATCAGGGAAGGAAAAAAAAATTAAAAGTGCTTACTTTCACTTAAGGCAGAAGTGCAGTCTGCGTCTCAAAGGCCGGCACAGCTACGCGCGCGTGCTCCAGCTGCTCAAATGTATATAGTAATTGTGCGAGACAGGAGACGCCACCTTTCGCAGACGCTTTCACGTCATCGCATGCCAGCGGAGGGATGATGTAGAGCAGTTTAATTGGTTGGTGTGAGGGCACTGAATACAAAAGGGAATTACAGCCTCTAGAGGGGGTCTTCTGACTAGATCTTGGTAAGAGAAAGGTACTGGGTAGAACACCATCTTGAATTTACCAAGCACTGCTGCTTGTGCCGTGATTATTGTAAATATTTTTTTTTGTATATATTTTGATAAATATCTTGGAATTAACTTTGGTGAAGGTATTTATTGGGTTGTGGTTTTTGGTGAACTGTTTTTTTTTTATATATACACTTTTTCTCTTTTTCTGTATTTTGAATATAAATCCTGTACTATACACTGTTTGAAGGAGCAGCTTCCCGACTTGGAGCACTGTGGAGGAAGACAGCTATATATATATATATAATTTGTGTGCATTATTCTTTTTCATTTGGGACTTTCAGTCAGCACTATAAATACTGTATATAGTCATCATTTTTGGGCTCCATTTAATTACTGTTTTTATGTGTCCTTTGCGGTATTGGACTGTGTATTGATATATAATTTTTGTTATTTTTTGTTTTTCTTTAAGTGCACCTGTAAATAAAACCTCACTTTATTTTTCAAAAATCCCAACCCTTTTTGTGTCCGTGTCTCCCTGTCTTACACCATCATCCTGATCATGCTCGGTCCCACATACTAGACAGCTGGAGTGTAGGCTGGTGACCCCAATTCCCACTACACGGGGTGTCACAATGACAAGTGAACTGAACTCACACAGTTACCTTCTGTATAACCCCTTTCAATCCCTGGCATACCAAAAACTCTCCACCTCTTTTACAGTTCCTCAGGCTCCACCATCTCTGCAGTGATGATGTTAACATTTGCAATGAAGCACACAGAATGAGGAGTTTCTCCATTGACAGAGGATATTTTAAACAGAGTCCATAATCAAGCCAGGTGCAGACCCCACAACAGCCACCCTTATAAGGAAACACAATAATAAAATCCACAACCTGCTTGTCCTCCCATTCCACTCCACACAACAAACTTTCCCCATTTTGCAAACTGATCCTTATACAGGAGCTTAATTTCCAAACCTTTCCTTAATCTCTTTCCATCGATCATCTAACCTACGTAAACGTCTAATCCTTAGCTCACTTCTCAGAAGACACCCATATTCCCCACCAGGCACTTTGAGCTGTAACAGCAGCTACTGTGTCACTTGCAAATATGTCACCAACAATACTCTCTAACCAGGTCCCTCTGGTAAATTCAATATTAAACAACGGGCCTCTTTCCAGTCTTAAAATTTTGTTCTTGTAGGACATGTCCAACCATCTACATAAGAAAAACAGGGAGACATCCAGCAGGCCATTTCAGGTAGCAGGTGTTAAGATCAAACACCTTACAAAGCCATTTGTAGGTCACTTCACATTACCTAATCACAGCCACACTGAATTCTCTGCTTGTGTTCTCTCACAGGGCTTCAAAGACACTTTTCAAAGAAAGAAGCAGAAGAAGCTGAGCTCATTCTCAGCCTGGGATGTAATATTTCTCTAGGTCTTAATGATTTCCTAAGTTTTTAATCTTTCCCTTCGTCTTCACTCATGACAGCTTTTTATCATACCTTTCTTCTTCTTTCATCGGCCCTGGCTTTGTTTACCCTTCTTCATTTGCTATGTACAGTACACAACTCTTTTTTTTTTTCATTAAAAGCGATATAGTCAAACCATTATGTTTTTAAGCTTTATCATTTTTCCTTTGCTGATGCACAATGACACAGCCCTACACTAACTCCTGATGAAATAAGGATACCCATGAATTCTCTCCACCTGCTTAGTCCTGGATTAGGGACACAGCAGCCTACCTCAGCATTACTGTAATGTCAGTCCATCAAAGGACATACTCTGGTGCACAGGACCAATTCAGAGTTCTCAATTAAATGAAGCGACTGAATGCCCTGGGATTTGATCACAGAATTCTGGAGTTGCAAAGCTGGATGCTGAGAACCAAATTGGGTTGCAAGCAGAAAGAAAGGGTCACATTTAGGCAATGTGGTCCATACAGACTGTGACAGGGAAATATCATCATCATCATCATTATTATTTATTTTGTGAACGCAGTGAATGAAATTAGAAACGTTGGACAATTTCCAAAAAGGATCAGGCACAAGGCTGAATTAATAATAATAATATAATAATAATAATTATTTTTATTTATAAGGCACTTTACATTTGTAGTAAATCTCAAAGTGCTACATAAAAAATTTAATAAAGACAAAACAAGATAAAAACAAAGATAAAACAACAATAATTAGTGGCATTCCTGTTAATATGCTTTCCTAAATAGAAAAGTCTTTAGCTGTTTTTTAAAACAGTCCACAATCTGCTGTGTTCGCATTTTCTCTGGTAGGGCATTCCAGAGCCATGGAGCAGCAACTGCAAAGGCTTAGTCATCCATCGTGCGAAGTTTGGTCATAGGGGGGGCGAAGGCGGTAGGTATTTGCAAAATGGAGGTTTCTTATAGTCCATTGTAATATAAGGAATTCCTTAAGATATTGTGGAGCATTTCCATGAATACACTGATGAGTGAGCAAACAGAGTTTGTATTCAATACAGAGGTGAATAGGGAGCCAATGAAGTGACCGAAGGATTGGTGAAATATGTCCATTTTTCCACATCAGGATCCTTGCAGCACTATTTTGAATTTGTTGGAGCTTTTGAAGGCTCTTGTTAGGTATCCCAATAAGGAGTGCATTACAATAGTCCAGCCTGGAAGAGACAAAGGCATGAACCAGCTTTTCAGCATCACAAAGGGAGAGGCAAGGATGGAGTTTGGCTATGTTTCGGAGATGAGGGAATGCAATTTTACAGAGGTGATGGACATGTGTATCAAATGACAGATGGGAGTCTAATTTGACACCCAAATTTGTAACATAGGGGGAGAGGGTCATGGTATGACAAGAAAAGGAAATACAATTTACAGAGTAACGAAGTTGATGGGGGTGCCAATTAAAAGAGTTTCAGTTTTGGTGCTGTTCAGCTTAAGGAAGTTCTTGGACATCCCGGTATCAATCTCATCCAAGCAGGAGGAAAGGGGTGATGGAGGTGTAAAAGAAGTCGAATCCAATCTCACATAGAGCTGCATATCATCGGCATAGCAATGGAATGAAACTCCATGCTTGCCGATGATGTGACCCAGGGGTAGCATATAGATGTTAAAAAGGGTCGGCCCAAGGACTGATCCTTGTGGGACCCCACAGGTGACAGTGTGGGTACGAGATTTAGCATCCCCCAGGGCCACATATTCAGCCCTATCTGTGAGATAGGACTCGAACCACTCCAGAACGGTGCCAGAAAGTCCAATATTATGGTCTACTGTATCAAATGCAGCTGTGAGGGCAAGGAGAATAAGGAGTGATGAAGAGCCCTGGTCAGCAGCCATCAGAAGGTCATTGGTGACTCTGACTAGGGCTGTCTCTGTATTGTGAGAAGATCGGAAACCAGATTGAAATTTTTCAAACAGATTGAATTTTTTGAGGTGATCCTGAAGTTGGACCAAAACAACCTTTTCCAAAACCTTAGACAAAAATGGAAGGTTGAAAATCGGACGATAGTTTGCTATCACTTCATGAAATAGATGTCAGTCCACTAGCATGGTGCTCTTACTGAATGTCCACAATGGGCTAAATTAAAATTGCCAGTTCATCTTTACCTGTGAGTGGAAGCAGCAGTACAGCAGCATGGCAGCACATGTCAGACGCACAGAGGACAACCCAGAGAGTGATCCAGGACACTGGAGCAGCACCAAGGACATCTTCTGCTGTACACTTTAACAGCAGTATATACAAACCCACTGTGGGTTGGGCAGAATGAAGACCTCCACTGCACTTTCCAAACGACTGGATGCTGGCCTTTCATTTGTGGGTATGAGTCTGAGGCCTGACCGAGTTGATTCAGTTGTCAGTTGTCAGCTGGCTGATATTTGCATATGTTAAGTGTGGCTCGATTTAGATGTGGGATTTTGTTCTGCGTACCAGAGATATTGAAGGCTTTTTAATTTTTATAATTAGAATGAATTCTAATGAAAGCATGGCGGCACATGTCAAGACTGATATGATTATTATAAAGTTATTGTTAAGAGTGGAATCAAATCTGGAATTATTTCTATGTGGTCCATTTCCTTTAAGTTGATAAAAACACATTTTTATCTGTTTTACACCAGATTTTATTTAATGCACCATGCTTAATCAATGCATTTTAAATAGAAAGAAACACTTATTGTTTTTCACTGGATGTTTATTTGAGAACAGGCAACCCACCCCTGGGCCAATCAAAGCGGCTTAATTGAGCAAAATGACACTTGTGGTACTTAATTTGAAGCATAGCTTTCTGCGTGAAATAGAATATTGTGCAAGGACCACTTCACATCTGCTCCCTGCATCACTTATCACAAAGCTACATGGTTCCTTTCATTGAGTCACACGTGCTGATGGGATGAAGCCCCTTTAGAAGTGAGGTCACATGAGTTTAGGAGGGACAGGCACCTTGCATAACTGAGTTTCTGTTTATGTAAGATATACGAGATTTTCTGTTACAGATCCATCTTCTCTGTAAAGAAAGCAGATATTATATTCCGATTAAGGTGCTGAGCACAAGCAGAGTTGGTCTTCACTCAGCTCAACTTGTTTTTCTGCACATAATAGTTGGATAGCTTTGAACCTTTGTGTTTCACTCCTTAATGCTGATCCCTGTATCAAGTTATGAATTCATCATGCCATTGCCTGGAAACATCAATTACTCAGTCATTTCAGTGCAATGAGCTGTTGGCACTTACTCGTTACTTATTGAGTCGAATCCCACTTGTGGTTTTTATATCTTATTTCTTATTGTTACTTCTTACTTATTTCTACTTCTTTTGGACTTTCAAAGATCTGAGTATTTTTACCTGACCTCTCTGTTACAGTTGCAGTTTATTTTGGAGTATTTTTAAAACTTATCCCTGGCTTTGCCAAGGTGGAAACTGACACATTAGAAGACATATTAAGATAAAGAGAAAACCAACAAGAGCATCACTAATAAATCCAAATGGACTTAACCAGGAAAGCAATGGTACAAGCATCAAAACAAAAGGAGACATTTCAGTCAAAAGTTGAGCTAACAAAGTAACAGACCTAGCATAATTAAGTATTAGTTTCCTAACTAAGAATTAATATAAAAAATCAGATGCTGATGTTCACATGCTGCTATTGTTTTCATAGGCTGAACAGTGATTTTAGACATCATGTTATGCAAACCCCACAGTAAACACTTTTATTCATGTATTTTTGCATATTATGTGATTATGAGATGTAGCAATTCCATTTCTAAGGTTAATTTTTCATTTTATTTTTTCTTTATTAATGTGATGTCATCTGATGTGTCACATAAGCACATATATGAGGGGTGTTCAGTTACAAACAGGAATTTTCATGTTCTGTTCTTCTAAATAGTGCAAGGTAGACCTGACTCATTGGACAAACACACACATATATGAACTTGTCGTTAGTAGTGCTAGATGCTCTTTATCCCCTTCCTGTCAGTTGTAATTAACATGTCAGAGCAGGAGGTACACAGTAGTGTTGCGCAGCGCATTATTATTCAATTTTTGACAAATGAAGAAGTCATTCCATCTCAGATTTATTCAAGACTTAAAACACAGTTTTGGGATGAGTGTCTGTCTCAGTCTCGAGTGTATGATTGGTGCAAGTCATTCAGAGAGGGACTATCATGTCTTCAGTCCACTTAAGGAATTTTTAGGAGCGAAGAAATTCAAGTCGAATGAGGAGGTTATTGACGCTGTGCAAGAATGGGTCAACATGCAGTCAAAAGACTTGTACTCTTCGGGGACTAAGAAGCTTCCTGAGCACTGGAACAAATGGATTGCAGTGGCAGGAGACTACATAGAAAAATAAAGTGTAATTCGTTTCATTGTATTCAATAAATAAAGCATAGCACACAAATTACTGTTTATATTTGAATGCCCCTTGTAAATATGGTGGCGATCATACTATGTGATATCCCACAGTTCATACTCTACATGCATAAATCTCTCTTAGTGTAGTGAACTTGTTCAAGTTCACCCTAAGAGTAGAATTTTGCTTTTGGTTTTAACTCTATTTTGTCTTCAACCTCTGATTAAAGTGTTGCCTTTCTGGTCCCTGGTTGTCTGATTAGTTCGATCTCACGGTTTTGACTCCTGCTTTTCCTGACCTCGTTTCTGCCTTTATTAATCACTAGCAAAATACCCGCGCTTCGCAGAGGAGAAGTACTGTGTTAAAGAGGTTATGTAAACATATATATACATATACATATATACATATATATACATATCTACATATACACATATCTACATATACATATATACATATACTGTATATATACATATACACATCCACATATATATACACATATCAACATATATATACACATACATAAACACATACAGTACATACATATATACATATACACATACATACATACACATATATATACACACATACATACATGCATACACACACACACATATATATATATATATATATATATATACACATACAGACACATATATATATACATATATATATTTACATATCTACATATATATATATATATACATATCTACACATATATATATATATATATATATATATACATATCTACATATACTGTATATACACATATATATACATATCTACAACCTTTTGTAGGTCTGTGAACTTAATTTAAACTTTAGGTTTACACAGTGCTTTGTTTCCGAAGTACCTGCACTCATGAATATGTCTGTATGCGTCAGTCGCTCAAATCCACGGGTTCTCCACTGTTTTTTTGTTCGTTTATTACGATTGTTATAGTTCTGTTTGTATACCACGTTGTCAGTTCAGCACTCCGGTTGTAATATGACCAAGCCGTGCAAGCTTACTGTTGAGAATGCAACGTATAGTTGTACAGGAGAAAAGCAATCTTGCCTCAAAGTTCAGTCAGTTCACGTGAGCCGCTCTCTTGTGTGATGTTGCGATGTCCACGGCTTAATTTAATGTTAGCTAAGACCCGGCACTTAAAAGTTTCTCGCTACAGCAATTTTAACTCTGTTACAAAGTGAGCCAAAGTCTCGTTTATACCTCGTGTCTTCTCATTAAACTTGTATGTCGCGAATATGGTATTGCAAACGGTAGCGGGAGCGTTTCTATAAACTTAATTTAAACTTACGGTTTACACCGTGCTTTGTTTCCTCAGTAGCTGCACTTATGAATATGCTTGTATGCGTCACTCGCTCTCTTCTTATTGTTTTGCTGCCTTTTCAATTGTGTAATGAATGTTTTCTTCAGCGCTCTTTGGGGCTCTTCCTTGTTTTGTACGTACTTGTTCACAGTCAGTTCACGCGATACGCAAGTCCGCCTCCCACGGCCAGCAAGCTGCAGTCCATTACAGTATATGGACAAAAAAGAGGTTACAGTTATGACCGTTACGCTTTGAATTTCGAAATGAAACCTACCTAACTTTTGTAAGTAAGCTGTAAGGAATGAGCCTGCCAAATTTCAGCCTTCCACCTACACGGGAAGTTGGAGAATTAGTGATGAGTCAGTCAGTCAGTCAGTGAGGGCTTTGCCTTTTATTAGTATAGATCTACAGCACTTTTCTACATTTTCAATAATCCTTGGACATTTTGCATGTTTGTTACAGGCAGCACCCCTTCTGATTCAAAATGGCAATAAAATATATAATAAAATTATTAAAAATGAATTTAATATTGAAAATAAATAAGAAAAATATTTTCATAAGTAATGCTACTTTCCTAAATTAATTGTCTATCTTTTGCATCTATTCCTGACAAAGGCAGATTGAGAATTATGAATGAGAGGGAGAGGAAACGTAAACTGAAGCCAAAATCGAAACCAGAGATATGTTCTGTCATTCAAAGACTACTGCAAACTCAGATAATGGCGTCTGATACATTGCTTTTTACATTGTCATGTTAATAGTGTTAGTTACAGCATTTCTGGAGGCATACACCACAACAAATGACACAATGTCACTCAGCATAGTGGTGTCCATATAAAAACAAAAGTGTGACAGAAATGGCACAATTATTTTTATTAATGAATGAAATAATAATAAAAGCTGATACCCGTGCTCAGAAAATATTGAAGTACACAGAATCAAAACAATATCTTTTTATCGTGTTCTCTTTGTTCACTTCATTGGTGTAGCGCTGGTTGTTCCACTGCAGGGCTGTGGGTTGGTAACATAGTAAATGCTGTAGTACCAATTATCTGATCTTTATGGACAGAAAAATAAATAATCATCATATTTCATAAAACAAATATTTACATAAAGTAAAGAATCAAGGGATTCGCAGTTTGCTTGTTTTATTTTAATTTTAATTTTTGCTTCTACTGTGTGAAGCCCAGGGTGCGGACACCCGCCCCAACCCAGTACACACAGGCAGGACACTGGTTCGCCACACAACACACATGTTTATTCTTCTCCACAATATACAATCAAGGGCAACAATGCTTGCACATTCTTTCCGCCTCCAGTCCTCCACACAGGCTTTACCCTTCTTCCGCCTCCTGACTCTGGCCATTGAATACTGGCGGCGGGCCCCCTTTTATTGGACACTCCAGGTGTCCAACGACCTTCTTGCAGCAGCACTTCTTCCTGGTATGGCGGAAATGCTGCCAAACAAGGCCAGGTTGATCTTCCATGCTACAAACCCATGACCCCACTGCAAGCCAAGTGGGCTGCCCGCTGTCAGTCCGGGGGAGAAAACGTCCTGAAACAGCTCTCTCCCTCCTGGTCCTTCCACTGTCAGGGCATCCCAGCTGGGTAAAAAATTGTCTGACTGATCTGACCTTTGTCCATTTCACATTTCTGATTTCTAGATTAGTGAGTCCAAACCTGTACCTTTTTGGGTCAGTGTTAGCGAATACTGGTCGTTTACTGGATCAATGGTTAGTCACAATCATATGTCTGTCCTATTTGTGATTGATCAAGTGACCATTCTCAGCCATCAGTCTCTCTGCATTCTCCTGTTATCACTGTGTTGACCAGATAGATGTGTCTCTAAAAATATAGAGTCTAAAATAATATTTGATTGTTTTGTAAGCGGCTGGGTTTAGGATTAAGACACTGGGCAGAATTATTTTATGACAGAGCACTAAGTAGCTATTAACACTTATCAAAACTCACTGCTTTAGTTGGTCCACAGTCATTTCCTCAAATATTTTTTTTAATAAATATTTAAGAAATAATTCTTGAGCTGTTTTGCAGCGTTCTTTCATAAACTACAGTAAGTCCTCATCCATAAATAAGACGGACTCTAAGATGTCCCACGTGGATCCCCGCACACATGTATTTGTCAACAAAAGCCACGTCTTTAGTAATTGCTGTGACCAACATAACAGCGGACAATGAGTAACACTCTTAAAGAAAATGTGAATAACAGGATTCTAAAAATCAACATGTAAAATATTTAAACTAAATATATTAATATTTTACTATGGTCCATCGTGGCCAAAACCTGACAAGCATTTTGTGAACAGCGCTGTCATCTATGCATGATGGAACAAGGGCTTCATGAACCCTCAAGAACTCAATGAAAAGGCAAAAATTAGGAAAGCTAGCATGAATCCCATGCCTGGTCACTGACTGTGTGGATTTTACATTTCCTGTGCTCTGTTTTTCTTCTTGCAACCCCAAAGACGCATGTGTTAATTTAACTGGAGACTCTAAGCTAACCCCGTCTGGATGTGTGTGAACTCTTTGAGAGAATGGTATCCAGTCCAAGGCTGTTCCCAGTGTCACCTGTATGGACTCCAGTCATTACAACCCTGAACTGGATAAAGTGGAATTAACAATGTTCAGTAGATACACAAGATGTGGTAATGATATAGCATGTCATGATTATACGAGGTGAGACACAAACATAACTTGATTGGTAAAAAAATATCGGGTGAATAGGGAGGATGATCGAAGACAGTAATGTTTTTGTCAGTTAAAAACTGCTTTACGGAAAAAGCATTGTGTGCAGGAGAGTTGTTTTGGTGAACCACCCACCCCCCTGCCCTCCACAAATCATGCTGAAAAATGCGTCTCACTGATTCCGTGTCAATGCCAGCCAACTCTGAGATAGCTCGAACACCTAGGTGTCGATCATTTCAAACAATCTGATTCACTGTTTTGATGTTTTCATCCGTCCAAGATAAGCATGGGTGACCTCGGCGTTGAAAGTCTTCCACATTTTCTTGTCCGTCTTTGAAACATTTGTGCCACTAAAAAACTTGTGTGTGAGACAAACTATTATCACCCTACACTGTTTTGATCATTTCATAAGTTTCTGTGGCCATTTTGTCCATATTCATGAGGAATTTGATGTTGATTCACTGTTCGATTTTTTTCACCCAACATTATCATGGCTATTCACATGATATACCTAGCCGGTCGATGGTTTGAGAGGGTGTGTAGGAGGGGATATAGTTCTATGGTTCACGTCTGGCTGACCTCCAGACGGTTTTCCAGGAAAGCCCGAAGCCCAGTCTGGTCAATTTAGTGTCTCACCTCGTATGAATATGCAGTGGGTGGGATATTGATGAACTTCTGGTTTTCAGCTCTTCCAGATCAAAATAAAGTATAAGAAATATGTGGTAAAGCAGAAAGACAAAAGCAGCGATTCTGTGGCCTACAACCTGGAGTGCAGGAGTAACTGTGGAAGGGATGAAGTGAGGGGAATGCCAATCATGATCCTAAAACTGGGAATGGTCCTCCATGATTGTCAGTTATCGCTCACCGTAAAGATCATGAGCCAAGTCAGTCAGGGATATCAGGGAAACAGCAAAGCAAAGCAGAACCTCACTGTCCTTTGGTGACTTTGCCCATCCATTCACAAGACTCGGAAGAGTGCCTTTGTACCCTTGAACAGCATACCAACAGTGAAATAGGTTGACAGGTTCACTCAATACAATGAATAGAATGAAGGAGTCCATCTACAGTCACTCTGGGAGGCAGTCTGAGGCCAAACAGCAGGGTGGAACTTAAAGCAATACTGAGAATGAGCTGGAAACCTCAGCCGATCCACTTATCAGTCTTCTTGAATTCTTGGACATAGTCAGCAGTTAACATATCTGTAGAAAACTACAATAAATGCATCATGTCTGTCCATCTATTCACTGAATGCACTTAATCTCATTTCATGGTTATAAAGCCAATCAATTTGTGAAAAGAACCATGTCTTATTAGTCTGCTGGCTTTTAATGAATTCCCTTACTCTTGAAGAGTGGCATGGGGTCAACATTAAGTTGACCCACATTGGACCTTCAGCATGCTAGATGGCAAAGAAGCAGTGAATCAGTAGCATTAAAGACGGGTACACTGCCTTTTAACACTCCACACAAATGTGTCTGTGCCATTAGGGTCCCGCTTGCCAGCAACCCAAGAGGCCTGAACTAGATTTGGATCCAAGTTACAGGAGTGGAACAGAAATGTAGTCCAAGACTCCAGGGCTTGTGCAGAGCAGACGAAACTGCGTATTATTTTTAGTAGTACGAGGCATCACTCACACCTTTCTAGAGAGCAGAGACGCCCAAGCAGTGTTAGCTTCTTTGAGATTTCTAGTGTGTGTCACCATTCTTGCTTTGCCTGCATGTGAAGAACATGTGTGGAGCCATCAGGCATCACAAGATTTAGTTTGAGAGGAAAGGATTGTGGCCTCCTTTAGTATTAATAGGATGTACTGTCATGCCTTAGTGGCATTTCTGTCTTACTTAGGACAACATAAACAATGGGGAGTCACGTCAGAATAGGATATGTGTAGGCAACAGGGGTGCAGCAGAAACATCATGGACTCCTTACAGCAGAATGCCCTCGCAAGTCAGCAGAAATGGAATGGTCAGGTGGAAACAGAATTTCAGTCCAGCTGCCTTGCTCCACTTACATGCCAGCTTTTTCACTTCTTGGTGATACCTTTCCTGACATCTATAATAAAATAATAGTAATAATAAGTTGCATTTATTGAGCGCCTTTCACAAACCCAAGGCCGCTTTACATACAGAGTAAAAAAAAATTACACAGAAGACAAAAGTTCGTAAAAGAGGAAAGTTTTGAGTTGAGATTTAAAGGTGGAGAAAGAGGAGCAATCTCGGAGAGACTGAGGAAGAGAGTTCTGGAGTTGAGGAGCCATAAAACTGAAGGGCCTGCCTATCAGGGTGGAGAGTCTGGTGCGTGGGAAGGTAAGGAGATTACTGTTCGAGGACCTGAGAGACAGACAAGGAGTGTATGTAGCTAGGAGCTAGAAGGATATGTAGGGCTTTGAAGGTGAGAAGCAGAATCTTGAATTTAATCCTTGATGGAAGTTGGGAGAGAACAGGGGAGATGTGAGCAGAACGCTTTGTGTGGGTGAGAACTCTGACTGCGGAGTTCTGAAAGTACTGTAGCTTCTGTACAGATTTGCAGGGAGGCCAATGAAGAGGGAATTACAGTAATCAATACGAGACATTATGAAACAAAGAACCAGAGTCTGAGCATCAAGGACAGAAATGGACGAAGGGGGGAATGAAGAATGAAATTTTGGAAAGAGTCCTGATGTGTGGCTCAAAGTTAAGTGATGAATCAAACCAAGATTTCTGACAACTAGAGCAGGTTTGACAAGTGTACAATCAATAGAAACAGAGAAGTTGGATGCCTTAGATAGCAGGGAGTTTGGGCCTACCAGTAACGCTTCTGTTTTATTTGCATTAAGTTTGAGAAGGTTATTTTCCACCCATAGCTTAAGATCAGTGATGCAGTCAGTGAGTGTGCTGGGAGGCGAGTCTGTAGGGGAGTGTGTACTAAAATATAACTGTATATCATCTACATAAAAGTGGAAGTTAAGGCCATGTCTGCGAATAATCTGATCCAAAGGAAGGATATAAAGTAGAAAGAGTAATGGCCCAAGGACTGAACTCTGAGGAACACCACACGACACAGGTGAGGTGAAGGATTTATATCAGCCGAGTGTGACAAACTGTTGCCTAATAGAAAGATGTGATGTGAACCATTGAAGGGCTAAGCCAGAGATCCCTACAGTGGAGAGATGTGAGCAGAGGATTTCATGACTAACAGTGTCAAATGCTGCACTTAAGTCAAGAAGGAAGAGAATATTAAGTGAACCGCAATCTGCAGACCAGAGAAGATCATTATTAACTACATGGAGAAGAGCTGTCTCAGTGCTGTGCTATGTACGAAAAACCAGACTGAAAAGGCTCATAGAGTGTATTGTCTAGAAGAAAAGCATGGAGTTGTGTAGCAACCACACCTTCAATCACCTTAGCCAGAAAAGGGAGATTAGCGATAGGCCTGTAACTGGAGAGAGAAGAAGGATCCAGGTCAGGTTTTTTAAGGATTGGGGTAACTGCAGCAGTTTTGAGAGCAGTAGGGACAAGAACCTGAAATGAACCTTGCTGTCACACACGTGTGATTGGGAGACAGCTAAAGGGCCTGAATGACAGTAATTCCATGCCAGACCAGGAGGTGGCGAGGTGCACTAACTTTCTTTCTCAATCCCTTGCAGATCATTCATGGGAAATCCCGCATGGTTCCGGCGCCACTGATGATGTCACTTCCGGTTCTGGGGACACTGATGATGTCACTTCCAGTCCCAGGGTGTGTGTTGAGGGGATTGGGGTTTTGGTCTGGGGGAGGTGGGGTGGAAATAATGACGTCACTTCCGGTTCTGTTGCCACTGATGACATTACTTCCGGTCTCAGCATATACAGCCGCCACCTTTAGCAACCAAAGTCAGTTCTGTTTTGGACTCGTACTTGTGAACATCTCACAATTATTTAACTCTTTTGCAGCCAAGGCACATTATAAGGGTGGCTGCCCCAAACCTTTTTGATGAATTTGTGTCGTTATTGTGACAATGCATTTATCAATGAGGCAATAGGAGTGCTAATTATGGATGAGCATGTCTTAAGCAGAGGAGTTGAGGCAGAATCAAGCAGACAGGAGGAGGAATTAGACTTATTAATAAGTTCAGAGATGGCAAGAGAGTCAACAGGTGAGAAACAAGTGAGTCTTGGATGATGGAGATGGCAGATCAGAATGAGAGAGTGATTGAGGTGTGGAGGGGAAACTGTGATAGATTTGACCAACTTTGGTATTAAAGAAATGTAAGAAAGCCTGACACTGTTCAGCTGTAATGGGGCATGCTAAAGGAGGGCACTGGAGGAGTTTATTAACACTCCTAAAAGGAGTTCTAGGCCTAGACTTAGCACCATTCATGAGAGAGGAATAATAGTTGGAGGTGGTGCACTGGTAGTGCTGCTGTCTCGCAGTAAGGAGACCCGGGTTCGCTTCCCGGGTCCTCCCTGCATGGAGTTTGCATGTTCTTCCCATGTCTGCATGGGTTTCTTTCTGGGTGCTCTGGTTTTCTCCCACAGTCCAAAGACATGCAGGTTAGGTGCATTGGCAATCCTAAAATTGTCCCTAGTGGGTGCTTTGTGTGTGTGCCCTACAGTGGGCTGGCACCCTGCCCGGGGTTAGTTCCTGCCTTGCGCCCTGTGTTTGTTGGGATAGGTTCCAGCAGACCCACGTGACCCTGTGTTAGGATATAGCGGGTTGGATAATGGATGGATGGAATAATAGTTGGAATGAGCAGTGTTAAGGGCATCTGTATATTTAAGTATGTGCTAAGCGTAAAGCTATAAGTGAACTATGAGGCCTATTTTCTTATAAAGCCACTCAAGACACCGGCTAGTGGCTTTCATAGCTCTGAACTCATGGGTGTACCAGGAACAGGAGTGGGTGGCTGGAACTGGCCGAGTCCTTAAGGGAGCAAAGTTATCTAGCTGTTGAGAAACACAGTTGTTATAAAGGGAAACCATGCTGTCAGGAGAGGAAAGACGTCCGGCAATTTTCTGTTGTTTTACAATTTTTATTTAAAGCTGTGTGTTTGTATGGTGAACCCGTGAACAGTTACTGTTTCTGGGCTGATTGCACATTTTTTATTTTTTCATAGACACCCACTTCCTAAAGACATGCAGGTTAGGTTAACTGATGACACTGACAGGGCCGAGGGGCCCCATGCTAATCTATGTATGTTGTGACTTGCTGTCAATAAATAAATAAATACTATATTAAACTATAAATAGTTGTTATTGTGTTACAAGTGGACATTGGCATTCACCTCTGATTTAGTGTCACCGCCACCTCTGCAATCTCATGTGCATATATATATGTGTACGCATCTCACGCACTACATAGTGTAAAAGCGTATACAGTATGTTAACAATACTTCAACTCAATTCTCTGCAAAGAAATTTTACAAATGTTTGTGTTGAACACTTGATTAATAATAAATAATTCAAAGTGATTTCATACTGTGCCATCTCCGTCTGTATGGTTTACCAATTGAGTATCATTGATATGTTGAAATGTTTGTGTTTTTCAAGGCTCATGTTATATTGTTCAAACGTTTGTGTTGATTAATCTTTGCTGTACAGCATGTTTTTTTAATGTTTATAAACACCGATTTTGTTGGAAGTATCCATACAATAAATATATGTTTAATTTTATCGACCATTTACATTTTTATTCTTGTGAGTGGTTGAGTAAGTAGGGTCACCAGTGCACTGCTTTGCCTGGGGGCCTATAATGCTGTTCACACGGCCCTGGACTCTGAATTGGTACAGTCTGAGTGTGATGGACTGGCACACTGTCAGGACAGGCACCAGCTCCCATGACCTCAACATGGTTAGACATGTTTACAGATGGACGAATAGTTATTCCTAACATGTTAATCCTCCCATCCACTCCAATACACTTTCAGAATGACGTCGTCCAGCACATCCTCCAAGTTTACTGAAACCACACTTGGGCGTCTCCACTCACTGATGCACATGCCAGGTGAAGGTCACTTAATACTTGATGCTTGGGTTACCATGCACTTACATTCCAGCTTTATACCATCTATGGATAGAAGGGGAGACTTTGAGGTTGTCCTCAAACCCAGAATAAACAGCAAGATGATCAAGGATGATAAAGTAGCGTGTAGATTTGTTCAGAATGGTAGTTGTATGAGGAACCCTATGAGAACTGGTTAATGTTAAGAGTGGTGTCAGTGCTGGGGCCACTGCTGTTTTTAATATATATAAATGATTTGGATAGAAATATAAATAACAAGCTGGTTATGTTTGCAGATGATATCAAGCTAGGCAGATTGGTAGATAATCTAAAATCTGTTAAATCATTAAAGAGGGACTTGGACAGCATACTGGCTTGGACAGATTTGTGGAGGATGAAATTTATGAAGTACTTGGGGGCTCTTCCCCCTGCTCGCTTCACTCGACAACCCTCGTGTGGGTGCTACGCACTAGCCACATCACGACTCTGCCGCTCACGTATGGGGAAGCGGATGTACAATTTAAACAGATGGTTATTTTCATGGGAATTGTTACATATGCATAATAGACCTATTTTACATTACAGCGAGTAATTAACCATAGTAAAAAATAGTAAAATGTAATAAATTTAAAGAAAATTATGTTTCATGTTGCATTAGAGGTATTCGTTGTGTTATACGTTTTCATTCTATTTGGCTTTGAAATGAACACGCCAATACTTTTTAAACTTACACTTTGCTGTAAAACTTCAGTAAAAACATTTTTTTGAATTAACTTTTAGTCAATATCAGATTGAATTTTGATTCCGTGTTTGGACTTACATTGTAACAACACAAAATATAACTGTCCGTGAGTGAATATCGTTTCTTTCTCTCTAATAAGTAAACTAACTTTTTTGAATGTTTGTCCCTCTGATTTCGTGTCATAGCAAAAGTTATTCTAACAGGAAACTGCAAACGTTTTAATACGAATGGCATATCAAGATCTCCTTTGACGTCTAATGTTTTCCACAGAAGATGTGTTACGTTACCTTTCTTGTTGCCTGTTAAAATTTTACATGTCAGAATTGTTAGACCAATTTTGAATACAACTATTCTTGTCCTACTGCATAGCCCATCACTCAGACATAAATTACCCAATAACATCACGATACATCCTTCTTTCAACAGTAATTCGGCCGGTGGAAGACCGGACGGTGTTAATGGTTGTAGATATCCAACGGGATATTGTAGTTGATCTTTTCATCATCCGCACAATGACCACCAACTGTTTCAGCATAGTCTATTGATATGCATTTAACCAATTTGCTGTGTAACCAATCGACAATTTTCATGTAAATTCGTTTGACTTCATCGTTTCTCTGTGCTAGGATTGCCTGTGTACTCATTTCTTCTGTTGATAACCCTTTGGGATGAAATTCTTCATTAAGATTTGGACATAATAAGTCTTATTTTATTGGGAACTTAAAGTGAGGAAAATGTAAAAATGTATAAGAGCTGAGAGCGCAGGAACTGTGTCTGAGAAAAGCATTCACACGAATGAGAGGTGAGAGGACCGTGGGCATGGGCCGTTAACCGTACATGGTTGAGAGGATGGCAGGACTTGAAAAAATCTCTTGGCAAAAAGTCTCATCTTGTCTCGTCTCAAGATTTTTTTTTATAATGGAGAGATAAATGTTAGGTTTGAAAATACAGTGGGAGGTCTGAAAATCAAAAGTACACCTTATTATGAGAAGGATTTAGGAGTCGTAGGGGACTCCACGCTATCAACTGTCAGGCACTGTTCAGAAGCCATTAAGAAGGCTAACAGAATGTCAGGTTATATAGCGCTCTGATGTGTAGAGTACAAGTCACAGGAGGTTCTGCTCAACCTTTATAACACACTGGTGAGGCCTACATCTTGAGCACTGTGTGCAGTTTTGGTCTCCACGCTACAAAAAGGACATAGCAGCACTAGAAAAGGTCCAGAGAAGAGCAACTAGGCTGATTCCAGGGCTACAGGGGATGAATTAGGGAGAAAGATTAAAACAGCTGAGCCTTTACAGTTTAAGCAAAAGAAGATTATGAGGTGACATGATTGAAGTGTATAAAATCATGAAGGGAATTAGTCCAGTGGATCGAGACTGGGACTTTAAAATGAGTTCATCCAGAACACGGGGACAGAGTTGGAAACTTGTTAAAGAGTAAATTCTGCACAAACATTAGGAGGTTTTTCTTTACACAGAGAACCACAGACACTTGGAATAAGTGACCAAGTAGTGTGATTGTAGGACTTTAGGGACTTTAAAAACTCAACTTGATTTTATTTTGGAGGAATTAAGTGGATATGACTGACAAGCTACGATGGACTGAATGGTCTTTTCTTGTCTAGATTGTTTTAAAGAATTAAAAATTTTTTTTTTCTTAACAAAATAATAATGCAGGGATTTTACAAACATAACAAAGTAAAATGCAAGAAACACTCTGTATGCCCAACTGGTCCAATCAATGCAGGTTTGAACCCCTGTCTGTCTGGCAGGGTGCCTAGTGCCCTTGTCCACCTAATACATCTTCTCAACTGCTGTGTTTTCCTCTCATTCTTCTAAACTCTCTTTTTCTCAATTTACCTCTGAAGAATGTTATAGGGGAGCAGCCTCCTAGAACTCCCCTTAGTGACCCCAGGTCTCCCTGCTGTCCTAAGTCCAAGTTGAAGGGTTAAATAACCCCTTGGGCAGCTACTTGATTCCTGTGAGTAAGAGGTGGCCATGCATAGCACATACAGCCAGGCCAGCCTGCTGCCACTTCTTGGACTGGATACATACAGTATGTCATTTAAAAGACATTATCGATATGGCTGCCCACTTTCCCTGACACAGTCACAAGTGTTGCCAACTTAAGTGCTCTTATGGTCCACCTCCTCCAGTGACACCTGGTCCTCACTGGGTCTCCCTACAGAGGTCCCAGTTGCAGACCTGAATGGACGCTTCACATCACTCTTAATTTTAGATGCATGTCAGTGCAGTGGTTAGCACTTAAAATTGATTAGCAAGTTATAAAATGGACTGAGTTGGACTGAGTGAGGTTGAGAATGTTATGTTATAAAATGGATGGACGGGTTCACCACAGTAGTGTTACAGAGAACCAATGACTCTCTCTGAATGGGAAATACTGACACAAACACATATCTGGTATCCATTTAAAATCATACAAGAGGAGAACAAGGAAACTTTACAAGGAGGCTTAACTTTCTAAGAATTGCACCAAGATCTATGGCGCGAGGAAGCATTCCAACACCACTATGCAGTCATCTCCTGTAGTATAGCATTCTCAAACCTGTATTTTTTTGCAATTTAAGGTTCCAAAGATGAGCAGCGCTGGACACAAGGCAGGAAACAGCACGAGGACTGGGTGCCACTCCCTCAAGTGTCCAATCTCATGCAGTTTGAATTTGGAATTACCAACTGATTTTACAACACACTTGTCTTTGGGACCTGGGAGGAACACTAGTGTACTTCCTGGTGATACAGCCATGACTGGACACACAGACTGGACTCAGGTTCAGTCCCGGGATGCTGGATCCATAGGGGTGCAGCACTGACCACTGTTTATCCATGCTGTCCCCACTACTAAAATCCATTGCTGGTTTTGCTTTTCCTCCTAATGGGCTGTTGTCACTGCCCCCCACTCTGTGACTGGGAACATGTCACCTGTCAAGGCTTCATTCGTATATAGACAGAAACAATAGTGCTGCACTTGTCATTTAAAGTCACATCAGATTAAAGGCAATGATGGCACATAATATGCTTTTAACGCTTTTGATAGCAAATAAATGTTCTTGAAATGATTGCAAAATTTTCAATCTTTCCAGAGGAACCATCAATCTCAGGCTAATTTACATAAGCCCCTTTCCGCTCCCAGATGTGGCGAGACCTGTACACGCAACACACACATACAGGCACAGACACTTCTTCCTCACTTTCTAATGCACACAGGATCCTCTTAAGGTGCGATTCTTGTATCTCCGCTCTGCAGCTGTGCGTCAGGTCGGGAGGAGTCAGCTCAATCTGTCCTCGTACCGAGCGCTTTGTTTGTGTGCTCAAGCGTGGCCAACAAGATTAGCCGGGAAAAAATAAATCATGTTGTGCCTCGCGGACAGGAGCAGGCCGCTATGAGACTTTTGATCTGTGCTCTCCATTTAAGGCATAAGACCTTTAAAAAAAAAAAAAAATCAAATAAATAAGTGAGTCTGTGCTGCCGGCGTCTGAATGAATGTGTCATGTCACCTGCTTAGCAAAATCGTTTACTTGTGGGAAAGAGGGGTGAGAGAAGGTGAGGTGGGCAGCACAGACAATTAGCAAATGGAAGGAGGACCAGAGCAGCGAGCCACTTGACTGAAATGTGCCTAAGGTCTACAAAAACACCATGTGACCCTCACCAGCGGTGGCGCTGGACCCAACACTCCAGCTTTTGTTCTTTTTAATTGCTTTCCTGCTCCTTCTTCTACTTGCCTTCAGTGACAAAGACATGTGTATCATACAAGCAGACATACTGCACGTTCTCAAGCCCACTTTCTCCAGTTTGGGACTGTGGGAGGGCAGATGCTGTCCTGGCATCACTTTGCCCAGTGTTCTCACACATGTAAGCACACCCACACACATTCACTCACGTGCCCACACTCATTGAAACTCACACTCACACAGTCACTCACATGCACGACCCCTCACATACAATACAATACAATACAATTTATTTTTGTATAGCCCAAAATCACACAAGAAGTGCTCTGCCTCTTGACAGCCCCCCAGCCTTGACTCTCTAAGAAGACAAGGGAAAAACTCCCAAAAACAACCCTTGTAAGGAAAAAATGGAAGAAACCTTGGGAATGGCATTCAAAAAGAGACCCCTTTAAAGGTAGGTTGGGCGTGCAGTGGGTGTCAAAAAGAAGGGGGTCAATACAATACAATACACAACAGGACACAAATAATCCTCAATACAATATAACAGTACAATAGAAATATTACAAGTACAGAGCAGACTTCAACAGTAGATGATATCACATAATATGATTTGGATTTGTTTAGAGTCCTGGGGACCTCAGCCATCAAGCTGCCTCCCCCATTTGGCCATTCCTCAGCTGAAACAGCGCTGGACCAGCCAATCCAATGAAAGGACCCCTCTGCCCGATGATTCCTGCGATCCTCAATTAGGGATGACCTTACCTTAGACAGGCAAAACAACTTGGCAGGTGGGCCGTGGCACCAAGTGCCACATTTGAGTACAGAGAAGAGAAACAGAATAGGTGAGGGTCAGTAACAAATTATAACTATCATATTACTTATGTTTTAGTGTTAATGGCTAACAACAGAGATGCAGTCTGTACAGTTAATCAGCAGCTCTAGTCAGGATATGCTAAACTGAAGTAATGAGTCTTCAGCCAGGATTTAAAAGCTGAGACCGAAGGGGCATCTCTTATAGTAGCAGGCAGACCATTCCACAGTTTAGGGGCCCTGTAACTAAAAGCTTGACCTCCCATTGTTATTTTATTAATTTTTGGAATCATAAGCAGACCAACATCCTGAGATCTTAATGTGCGCTTTGGTTTGTAAGTCATGATAAGTTCGGACAAGTAAGCCGGACCTTGACCATTTAATGCTTTATATGTTAAAAGGAGGATTTAGAAATCTGCCCTAAAATATTTAAGAACTGGAGTTAAGTGTTCATATTTTCTTGTTCTTGTAATAATTCTTGCAGCAGCATTTTGGATTAACTGGAGGGTATATAAAGAACAATTTGAACATCCAGTGAACACTGTATGCCCACCCACACCCCAACCTTCTCTCAGACAAAAATGCTCATTCAAATACCATCACTTGCTCACACACACAGAGCAACCCACATGCACACTCACACACCACACTCAGAAACATAGACTTACCCAAACACCCCAACTCACTCACTCACTCATGCATATTCTGTCACACACCAACAGTCGCTCGCATGCACATTCACTTACACACAAACACTCACATGTACCTACACTTACCCACATACAGTAACTTACCCTCAGACTCACTTACATGCTCACAATTACTCATACGTGCACACTCTCACACAGCACTCACTTTTTATGCACCTACACTCACACTCTCACTCACTCACCCACACACTAACTCACTCACTTTCAAGCACTCACTCACTCACTCACTCACTCACATGCACGTTTACCCAAACACACTCACAAAGAGCTACACTGACTCCCTCCGTCATTCACCCTCGACAGCACTCACACTTACTAATCTGCAGTTTATTCTTTAGCCTGATGGACTGAATGGCCTCTCATTTTTCCTCCTTCTTAGGTTCTTCTTTTGTCATACAGGACAGACAACTACGTTGTTTTCTCCATTAACAAAATGACAGATGAGTGTCAAATTACAGTTTACTTATATCTTAAATTAGATGAAGTGCTTGTACTGGACTGCTTGTCTGGGGGGCTGGGTGGTCTTTTGTCCTTGGAACCCCTGCAGATTTTGTTATTTTCTTCAGTATATCTGGAGTTTTTTTTTTTGTTTGATTTTTCTGTTCTCCTGGCCACCCAACCTCATCATCTTTAGAGACTTACAATACGATATTTAATAAAAACATTGTAACAAAAACAGACCACAGACATTGAAAAGGTTTGGGGCAGCCACCCGTATGTTGTGCCTTGGCTGTAAATGGGTTGATTTGGTTGTGATGTTCACAGGTTTGAGTCCAAAACAGAACTGATTGTAAAATGAAAAGATGATGGCTTTAAAGCCCAAGACAGGAATTGATGTAATTGGGACTGGAACCAGAAGTGATGTCTTCTGGAGCGGAGGTGACATCATCTATGACACCAGTACCGGAAGTGACATCATCATTTGTGCTGGGACCTGGCGAGATTTCCCTTGGATTCAGAAAGAGAGTTAGTGGAGCTCGCCACTCTCTGGTCGGATGTGGTAGTACTATTCTTAAAGCCTTTTAGCTGCCTCCCAATTGCACATGTGTGACTATATATATATGTAGTGCTTACCCCGCTAGTGTATATATATATATATATATATATATATATATATATATATATATATATATTGTGGACGCTAGAGGCGCTGTTGCCCTGTTAAACCCACCAGACAGACGTCCAAGACACACTTATAAAAAGCACCAAGAAGATTCTTTAATCATTTTTCTTCAATAAGTGCACAAGGCACCACACACTCCACAATTCTCCAATAATAAAGCAATAATAATCAATAATCACAAAAACACCAATCCTCCACTCCCAGCAGCTCCGTTCCTCTACCACCCAACTCTGGCTCCCTTGCTGGTATTCCCAGAGTCCTTTAAATAGTCCATGACCCGGAAGTGTTCTTTCTTCGGGTCAAACACCACATCATCCTTCTTCAGGTATCCCGGAAGTACTGTGGCTTCCGCTCTCGTGACTCCAAAGTGCTTTCAGGTTGTTGTACCAATAATACTCCCCAGGTTCTTGGTGATCTCCCCCTGGGGGCACCCACGGCATCCAACATGGCTGATGAAACGGACTCCATGTCCCATGATACCCTTAGGGAATCCAGAGAACCATTTCTGTCCAGGGAAGCTGCCATCTAGCGTCCTGGGGGATGCAGTGCCCTGAATAGGCTACTTTTCCTCCTTTTCTCTGTTGAGGGACGTCCCCGCCAGACTGAAATGCCTGCCATCCATCATAATATATAATATATATATATATATATATACAGTATATATATATATATATATATATGTATGTACAATATGTATATATGGACTTTTCTATTATCTATGTTATGTAAGCATAAACTGACTTATTTTTTATTATTAATTTATTATTATTCTTACTTAATTTAATCTGGTTTTCTTTTCTTGCACCTTTTCCTTTGGCATCTTGTAAAGCTGTGTATGAAAATGTGCTAAAGAAATAAATGTTGTTAAATTGCTTTACTTCTAAACTCTCTTATGTCAGCCTTTGTGCTCCTTCCATAATCAGGTGTTGGGGCCAACTTTGGGTCATGAAAGTAGCACAGAGTCCACCATTATCCTAAAAGTCTGGCCAGAGTGTTCTTACTGTGGCTTCGCTGTAATTCTGCTGGGTACCTTGCATAGTCACTATTCTTCCTGGCATGGATTCTGTGTGGCCTTCTCCTGTTCTTCACATGTGATTTCTGGTTTATTCAGGGCCCCTAAGAAAGGCTGTTGAGTTCTTTGCTAACTTTGGCCTATGAGATTCTGTATTCTACTTGGGGGCCACTTTATGTATTCTGTGCTACGGATGGGTTTAGGATGAACTAAAGATGATGGCTGCTAACTCCGTCAGAACCAATCAGCCTTCCATGTACTGCATCGGCTTCATTCAATTTCAGGATTTTGAAGAGATGGCTCCTTTCCTGTCCACCTTAGGATTTCCTTGGACTGGGTGTTAGTCTTCTAGCATGGGTTATTCATAGCAGAACTGCTAATTAACTTCTAGAATATGGAAGGAAAAGCAAAGTACATGTAAAAAAAGGAATGTGGAAACATGGTGCAGCGGACTGGTATTTGAACCTAGTCTCCCAGAGCTGAGAGGTAGCGACCCTAACTTCTGTGATATCTTCTCTATCATTTCCTTAAGTATAAGAAGTTTTTCATCATTGACTGATCTATTTGTTACTCCCAACATTTCTTATTAAAACTGACTGTTGATTCATTCCTCAGCCACGAGTGTTCAGAGACACTTCATACTTTGAACAAATATACAGTACCGTACTTCACTAGCTAACCACAAATTAAGTGACACCAATTGGTGAATTACCACTGGCCACCCTGTGAGGAGTACCGGCTCATTGTCTAAGCCTGGAGTTTCCATATCGGTGTTGCAGTGAACTAGAGTTCACCCCACAAAGCTGAACACATCCTGCATAGGGCAGGAGTTCATCATTGGACACACTTCCTGGCACCAAACCAGTCACAATGAAGAATCCACTTAACAGCCTGGCTTATGACTGGGAGAAGACAACAATGTCCGCTGTGGAGATCCACATAAAAACACACCCTCTACACAGCAAAATGAAGTCTAGAGAGAAGCTTTATGCTAACGGAGCAAGGACACAAAGTATAAACAGCATCACGTTGTGTCCAGGCCTAACTCACTGCCCATTTATGCCTATCACACTTTAATGGCAGATAATGAGGGTCAGAAGGGGTCAAAAGGTGGCCTACTGCTCATTTACCACATTTTTCTCACTTTGGACCTCTAGGTGGTTTAGCTGTAAATCATCAGTCTCCCTGAGCTAATGTTCCACGGCTGTGGCAAGGCTGACCGCCAGGGCCCATGACCCCAGGACCCCCCTTTACAGAGTTGGTGGAGTCACGCTGAATAATTAATTGCTTTTGATTCTTTATAATTGAGCGAATGTGTAGGGCTAATGGATGCTGGCAGACAGCAGCTGGTGCACTGCTTGCTGGTCTAAGCCAGGATCTCATGGTGTTTGGGCTCTCTGGCCTGATTAGGAGCAGAAGCTCAACCCTAGGGGTGCACATGCAACTCATCCCAACAAAACTGGAGTCCAGTGTTTCTACAGGTTATGAAGTCTCAAGTACTGTAGTACTTTGGGTATATTTGATGCTGAGCAGCTAAAACTCATTGTGTGTTTTACACTTTGAAATTCATCCAGCCATTAACCCATTATATGTACTTGCTGAGCCTAATTCAGGGTTGCATGGGAGTCCATCAAAATGTGAATTCTAATTATCCCCGGGAGTCGATCGCCTAGGCAGGGGTCTGTAGCTTGTGCTGTAAACGTGTAACATTTATGAAACTGCACCTGGGGTTTTTTGGAATAAAAAAGAAAACGTTTCATTATCCCAAAATACTAAATTTTACGCTGTTGAACAAATAGTAAAGGCACCAGTCAGGGGATGTCTTACCACTGTGAAAGCTGCAGGTCCATAATTCCATAACTCTTTTTTTAATTTTTCTTTGGCAGTGTCTGCATGGTGGCATCTCCTAAAGTGATTACTAAAACTATTTTGCTGTCCTCCACCTATACAGTTGAAGAATGGTGAGCTCTGATACAGAAGCAATAACAACATTTATTTATACTGCATGGCTTGGTGTTATACAAAACGTTTAGCTCACAGTGCTTAACAAGAAGTAAATGAAAGAATTACTGTAAATAAATACACATGAATGGAATCAAAAGCAAATAAATATAAATTTTCACAAAACAAATATACAAATAAATAATAGAAATTAGCAAGTCCCTAAGCATGGCTTAAATTACTATTATTTAAACTCAATTTTTAAGCCTCTAGTGATTAAAACAATAAATAAATAGTCTGATGGGTAGGGAGGACAGGAAAATAAAAACTGTAGCTGACAAGATGCTACAGAAATAAACTTGCAGGTGTTCCAGGTCAAAAGACCACCCAGCCTCCACTTGGCATTCTATAAGACATAAATGTAAGTAGTTAATTACTGTTATGATGTCCTAGAAAATTACATGTGGTTGGTCCCGTCTAGAGCTGGGGTGTCCACAACATCACAGGTGTTAAGGGGCAAATGAATTGACCCAGGATTATTGTAAGGGGCAAAAGACCATGAGAAGGTATTGTATCTGTCACCAAGATGCACGGATTTGCACCATTTTAAATAGCTCATTTGTTCAGTCTCTTGACCAAGTCTCTCGCAGAGTCAATGGAGGCTCTGATCGGGGCTCTCGTGATACTGAGTTAGGAGTCTGAGTGTCTGGGCTTGCGAATGTCCTGATAAAAACCAAGATCCAGGCCTTTAATGACCTCTTAGGCACAGCCATGAGCAGTGTGTCTGCCTACAAAGAGATTGTTGACCTTGTTGAGAGGTTTACTTACCTTGACAGTGACATTCAATGTCTCTGGTGACTCTTCCTATGATTTCTGGAAATGGGTGTGTGGAGATCCCAATATCTTTGCAAAACAACAACAACAACAACATTTATTTATATAGCACATTTTCATACAAATAATGTAGCTCAAAGTGCTTTACACGATGAAGAAAAGAGAAAAAAGACAAAGAATTAAAATAGAAGAACACTAATTAACATAGAATAAAAGTAAGGTCCAATGGCCAGAGAGGACAGAAAAAACAAAAAAAAAAAACTCCAGACGGCTGGAGAAAAAAAAAATCTGCAGGGGTTCCAGGCCATGAGACCGCCCAGCCCCCTCTAGGCATTCTACCTAACATACATGATCAGCCCTCATTGTATTCAGGGTTTTCATGGAAGGACTTGATGATGATGGTCACATGGACTTCTGGCCTTTAATACATCAATGTAGGGACATCACAGTGCATTGATCAGGTGTTGGTGGCGCAGATTGCCACCACAGAAAACCAGAAAAAGAATAGAAGAGAAAGTAGGGGTTAGTAAGGATTTTGGAGCCACCGTTAATAATAATGATAATTAATTGAATATGCAGAGCATCAGGATTAAATTAAAGTGGAGTTATGAGAAGGCCACGTTAAACTAATGAGTTTTTAGCAGTTTTTTAAAGTGCTCCACCGTATCAGCCTGGCGAATTCCTATTGGCAGGATATTCCAGGTGCATTTTAGGTGTATAACAGCAGAAGGTCGCCTCGTCACTTCTTTTAAGTTTAGCTCTTGGAATTCTAAGCAGACACTCATTTGAAGATCTAAGGTTACGATTTGGAATATAAGATGTCAGACATTCCGATATATAAGATGGAGCGAGATTATTTAAGGCTATATAAACAATAAGCAGTATTTTAAAGCCAATTCTGAATGACACAGGTAACCAGTGTAGTGACATCAAAACTGGAGAAATGTGTTCGGATTTTCTTTTCCTAGTTAGGATTCTAGCAGCTGCATTCTGCACTCGTTGCAATCGATTTATGTCTTTTTTTGGGTGGTCCTGAGAGGAGTGCGTTACAGTAATCTAGTTGACTGAAAACAAAAGCGTGAACTAATTTCTCTGCATCTTTCAGTGTTATAAGAGGTCTAACTTTTGCTATATTTCTTAAGTGAAAAAATGCTGTCCTAGTGATCTGATTAATATGTGATTTAAAATTCAGGTCACAGTCAACAGTTACCCCTCAATTCTTTATCTTCGTCTTGACTTTTAATCCTAATGCATCAAGTTTATTTCTAATAACCTCATTATATCCATTATTGCCAATCACTAAAATTTCATTTTTCTTTTTATTGAGCTTGAGAAAATTACTACTCATCCACTCAGAAACACAAGTAAGAAATTGTGTTAGTGAAAAAACAGAGTTGGGGTCATCAGGTGCTATTGATAAATACATCTGCGTGTCATCAGCATAGCTGTGGTAGCTCACATAATTTGACCTAACGGAAGCATGTAGATCGAAAAGAGCAGCGAACCCAGGATAGAGCCTTGATGAACACCATATAAAATATCATGTCTTTGAAGTATAACTACCACAACTAACAAAGAATTTTCTACCTGTCAGGTAGGATTCAAACCAATTTAAGACACTGCAAGAGGCCCACCCACTGACTAAGATCCAAGTCTTTAGAGTTTTTGTGCTTCCTGTCTTGCTATATGGTTGCGAGGCATGGACGCTGTCCAGTGACCTGAGACAAAGACTGGACTCCTTTGGTAATGTGTCTCTTCGAAGAATCCTTGGGTACCGCTGGTTTGACTTTGTGTCGAATGAGTGGTTGTGCATGGATTCCCGAATGAGACACATTATTTGCATTGTGAGGGAACGTCAGTTATGCCATTATGACCAGGGTAATCCGGCTCACAGAATACTCATTGCTGAGGACCAGAGTGGCTGGACCAGGCCGAAGGGACGCCCATGTAACACCTGGCTGCGGGAGAAAAGATTCATTTCTGGAAGGTGGGACTAGACTGTGTGTCTGCCTGGGGGGTTGGCAACCAGGATTCTGTGTTGTTTCATCATGTGGTGGGGGTGGCAATGCGCTGTACCAGTGCATGCTACCCAACCTGACCTGACCTGATCACAGAAAAACACCCAGTCTTGGTCCCGTTAGCGCACACACACACACAGACAAGTGAAAGAATGGCACAAATGAATTGATAATAAAGAGTTTATTAAACAAATAAAGAAGGCAAAAACATTAAACAAACAGCAAAAGCACACCCAAATTCCACCGATAGCAATAGTTATTTAACAAACAGAAGATAAATGACGTCCACAAAGCATTAGGCACAAAACAGTAAATGGTAAACACTCACAGTAGCAGCCCTTTACAGTGAAGTAGAGTAAATGCAGATGATGGTGAAAATAAACTGATATCCCAAGTGAACACCTCCCTGAATGTTAGGAAAGGTCTCGTGCTTCCGTGTTCCAGATGTTACATGCGGATTTGTAGTGATTGGGAGTGTTCCTCAGATGAAGACATATTCCAATCAAGATGAAATCACACAAAGTCAGGACAAGAACGTAAATCTCCGGTGATTGTATTTATAATCCAGTTAAGGGTGAAGGGTAGGATCAAATAGACGCAGATGATCGTGATGACACACAGCATCTTTTGGCTCCTTTTTAAACTTAATGCTTATTCATCTTTCTTCCCAGCAATACCTGCAAAAATCTGAAACTGCCCAATGGCAAAGTACTACCAGGGCTGCTGGGATCTGTAGTCTATTCAAGTAACGTGGCTAGAGTACTAAAAAAAAATATAGGAGGGGGTGAGAATCAAAATTGTAATCATAATGTCACAATGGATAGTGGATACACAAGCTAAAGGTCAAGACAAAAACTGAAATCAGGGATATAAGAGAGAGTCAGGAAAACAAAAATCAATCTAGCACTTGATTGAAAGTAAACAGCCAATGGCTCAATGGTGATTGCAAAGAGCAATGGTGATAGTGGACATCCTTGTCGAGCACCATATTCTAGTCTATAGTAGTCTGAAATAACGTTAATGCAAGCAGAGACTTATGGAGTGGTATAGCATAGTTTGATCCAAGCACATGTGTTTGAACTGATCCCAAATTTGTGCAATGTGGTGAATAGATAGTCTCATTCAACCATAGCAAACACTTTTTCTGCATCCAAAGATGATAAGATCTCTGGGGTATTAGATTTTATGGTTGAATGTATTAAAATAAACAGGCGTTGAAGATTAGAAGCTAAGGGTCTTCCTTTAATAAATCCAGTTTGGTGTTGTGATATTACACAAGGAAACACTTTTTCGATTTTCCTAGCTACAGCTTTGGGGAGTATCTTAACATCATTATTCAGCAGTGAAATTGGTCTGTATGATGCACATTCTAATAAGTCCTCATTTTTATTTGGTTAGGCAGTAATTAATGCTTGGCAAAAAGTTTGAGGTAGAATTTTGCATAAAAAAACTCATTCAATTGTGTCTTATCTTCTTTAAATGGAGTAGAATATATGGACTTATAGGACTCTCTAAATGTGTGGGTTATATTTTTATGGTCAATTATTTTATCTCCTGTGTTGGTAATTACTGTTATTGCATTGCAAATTTCCTGCTTTTGGAATTGTTGAGCTAAGATCTTGTTCATTGTAATAATGTCACAATTTGAGGTAGAATTTTGTTGTCTCTTAATGTTCCGATTTAAAGATCAGTTGTTTTGTTTCTTTAGTTGTTAAGAGGTTAAATTCTGATTGCAAAACCTGTCTTTTCCTATAAAGTGCCTCATTTAGAGACCTGGTGTATTCTTGACCAATTCTGGTAATTTCTCTGATTAACTCTAACACCTTCTAGGTTTCCAATTTATTTTTGTGAGAAAGATATGAAATAATTTTTCCTCTTAAAAATGCCTTCAGAATTTCTCGGCGTATTCCTGCAGAGACCTCTGAGAATGCACTTGTCTCCAAAAAATAATCAATTTGCTTGGATATAAATTCTGTATAGTTCTCATCAGCTAATAACAGGGGGTTAAGACGCTAGCTATGAGATGAGTGTGATTTAAGATTTTCTTACACATGTTAAGATTCTTGCTGCTGCTACAATGCAACTGATTTATGCCTTTCTTAGGTAGTCCAGTTAAGAGTTCATTACAGCAATCTAGTCAGCTAAAAGAAAAGTGTGAATTAATTTCTCAGCATCTTGAGAAGTTATAAGAGGTCTAACTCTTGCAATCTTTCTAAAATGAAAAAATGAAGTCATAGTATTATGGTTAATATGTAATGAGTCCATAATAAAACTTAAGTTATTTGCTTCTGGCTTAATGAGTAAGGTCAGATGATCAAGATTATTTGTAAAGCCCTCACATTTTTCTTTAAACAACAAATAGTTTCATTTACTCCTTGTTTAATTTGAAGAAATTGTTACTCATCTATTTTGTAATGCTAGTAAGGGCGAGGGTGCAGAACTTCAGCGCCATTGGGTGCTGTAGTTAAGTAAAGCTGTGTGTCATCTGCATAGCTGATTTTTGAATTGATCTGCCCTAACAGGAACTTGTGGATTGAGAATAACATCTGGCCCCGAACTGATCCTTGTGGAACACCATATATGATATCATTGATCTTTGACATACACCACAACTTTCAAAGAAGTTTCTGATTGTTACATAAGATTGAAACCAGTTTAGGACATTACTAGAGAGACCCACCCAGTGGCGAAGGCGATTAATTAGAAAGCTGCATAGATATGCATTAGATATGCTGCACTCAGACCTAAGCAAACATGAGTAGATGTGCTGTTTTTATCAGGATTAAGAAATAAATAATTAACTTCTTTAACCAACGCAATTTCTGTACTATGATTGGATGTAAACATGGACTGAAGCTTGTCAAGAAGAGAATTTTTATATTAAAAATCATTTAACTGCTGAAAAAAAGAAATCAATGTGCTACATAAAAAAGTTGTTGTCTAAAGTCAGTATTTACTGAACAGTTAACTATATTTAGCACACTTGGACATCAGAAGCATTTTTGTTGGAACAGGATTAAAGGCACAAGTGGACAGTTTTAACTGCAGGTTTATGAAATGAGGTCCAGGTAAACATTTTAGTAAAGGAGTTTAATTCATTATATTGAGCACTCTAGGGTTCAAAGAGGTTTACTTTTGGGGACTGCATTATATTCCATGTTATTTATTTTTTCTTAAAAAAAATACTGCAAAGACTCACTTTTTTTGCCACTGAAGCTTTCAGGATCCGTTCCACCGATTAAACTAAGTTTAACAGACAATCAGTTGTTGAAAGCAATATTCTTAGAATCAATGCATTAGTTTTATAGGGTTATAAAAGTAGGGCTGTCTAAAACGTTGAGCTGCAGTGTTGTCTGTTGTAATGAACTGTTAATTTATTTTTCCTCTGTATTTGATCATCCATCCAGCTATATCCTAAACTACAGGGTCACAGGGGTCTGCTGGAGCCAATCCCAGCCAACACAGAGCGCAAGGCAGGAAACAAACCCCAGGCAGGGCGCCAGCCCACCACAGGGCACACATACACACACTAGGGACAATTTAGAATCACCAATCCACCTAACCTGCATGTCTTTGGACTGTGGGAAGAAACCAGAGCAACCCCACATAGACACGGGGAGAACATGCAAACTCCACGCAGGGAGGACCCAGGGTCTCCTAACTGCGAGGCAGCAGCGCTACCCACAGCGCCACCGTGCCGCCCTGTATTTGATCAGTCTTCCAAAATTCTCTTTTGAGTTTACTAACTTTCCAGTGTACTTTAATGATGAAAGACTTCTTAATAATTTTTTGTTAATACATTGAAACTCTAAAGCCCCCCCCCCCCCCCAAAAAAAGAGTCTTAGACTCTACTATGTTATTGAATTTTACTCAGTTTTCTAGTACATTCAACGTCATACATTTATTCAGTAATGTTGTTTTGTTTGAAGGATATATGCTCACTCAGTCATCTTATACTTCATTCAGACAATGCATACTCTGTATTTTCATTTCAATACTGCATATAATACTTCTTCTTCTTTCAGCTGCTCCTGTTAGGAGTTGCCACATCTTGTCCATATCTTTCTGTCCTTGTCATCTTGCTCTGTCACACCCTTCACCTGCATGTCCTCTCTCGCCACATCCATAAACCTTCTCTTTGGCCTTCCAATTTTCCTTTTTCCTGGCAGCTCTATCCTTAACATCCTTCTCCCAATATACCCATCTTCTCTCCTCTGCACATGTCCAAGCCAACGCAATCTCACCTCTCTGACTTTGTCTCCCAACTGTCCAACTTGAGCTCTCCCTCTAATGTCCTCATTTCTAATCCTGTCCATCCTCGTCACACTCAGTGCAAATCTAACATCTTTAACTCTGCCACCTCCAATATTTCATATAATATTCCCCATCACCTTTACTCTATTATGGTGCTGTGTATTTATTCATTCATATTATATTCCATTTTGGCATTATATACCTGCTCATTTTAATTCTATACCCTACTCAATTATTTTTGAAATTGTATACTCATCCAGCTAGTTTCAGCCACTTCATATTCCATTTTAATTCCTCATTCAATCACCCCGTATTCTATGTAGCTCTGTCTTTTCCAGGTTCCCAAAATTGAGCAGTTACTGAGTTGGCAAGGTGAGTTCCAGCATGAATTAAAAAGAAACAAAATAAATTTCTCAGTCCAATAAAGTTTGTTTTATGAGTGTAGTGAAAATTTTTCACAAAAATGCTGAATTCTTATTTATTCATTTTATATTCGTCTTCTTTACTCTATGCTTACTTGATTAATTTTTTTACAGTTTTTGCACTCCATACTCATTCACTATCTGTAAGAGCCAATCTGAGGGCGCAACCCGACATGCCTCCTGGACTCTTTTCTAAAACTGACCAGTACACCCGAAGACGCTGGAAGCAAGTTCAATACATGGCCGATTTGTTTAGGAAAAGATGGTCTGAAGAGTATCTGCCAATACTTCAAGAATGTCAAAAATGGCTTGCACCAAGAAGAAATTCTGAACCAGAATTCTAATTGTCGATGTTGTTGCACTCCGCACTTCCTGGGTAATGGGGGTGAGTCATCAGAACAATGCCAGAAGTCAAAGGTGCAGTCAGAAGAGTTCATGTCCAGACCAAACCAGCACACTGGACAGACCCGTGAATAAACTGTGCCTGCTTCAAGAAACAGCCAATGTTTGAAATAAGACATTTTTTAAATGTTTGCTTGCAGTGTTATTACTAGTGATTTGAAAACAATAGTTAGTGTAAAAATAAAGCTCATATTGAAGTATAGTAATTGCCTAAGCTCCTGCATAGCCAATTAGGGGCCGGAAATGTAAGAGCCAATCGTAGAAAGTTAAAACTTTGAGTTAAACTCATATTAGTGTTTGCTTAATTTCAATAGAATATACATTTCTTTCATAGCCATAGACAATAGTATAGCCTTTTACCCTCAGTAAGTTAATAAGAGACAGAACTTTCTTGCTATAACTAAGATACAGTGTGTTGTCGCAGTAGAAGCTTTTGTCCACCTCTTGAACCCTCAGGTACCACTCTGATGACCAGTTGAAAGTATAAATATTATTTATTTTATAATTATACTGTGCACAAAGCACCCTCCACTCCACACTCATAAACACAATTCTCACAATAATAAATCAATACAATCCTCCACTCCCAGACACTTCGCCCTCCTACCTCCCAGCTCAGCTCAGTGTTCTGGGCTTCCCACAATCCTTTTATAGCCCCTGACCCGGAAGTGGTTCCTGGCCAAACCCACAAGTCCGTTTTCCTTCCGGGTCAGGGCAAACAGTCCTCTTCTTCATCCCGGGAGCACGTTGCTCCTTCCGGAACGTGATGCTGACGCACTCCCGGGTTATAGGGCACACAAGAGCCCACTAGCCCCCCTACAGTGACTCCCGGTGGTCCCCAAGGTATCCAGCAGGGCTGTGTATAGAAACTACAAAGTCCATGAGGCCCTGCTGGAACTCGGGGCACCATCATGCTGTCCGGAGTGCTCCTCCTAGCGGCCTGGGGGTGGCGACCGAAGTCCATAGCCGGTCGTCCATCACAGTGTTAATTGAGTATGTTGTTGTTTCGATCAGGTCCCAGTGCATAGGGGCTTTAAAGACCCATTTTCAACATAGAAGTGGGAAAGGCATACAGTTTTCTGTCCATTTTGAAATGGTTCAGAAACATTTGGAAATGATTTAACTGAATAAGCAAACTTAAACAAATGAAACAAGAATTTTAAGCTTTTTTGCTATATCAATTTTCTCTTTTTTGTGTTAACTGTTTTAATCAAAATTTTTACTATAGGTTTTGAAAAATGAACATATTTTGTCTATGGAATCATTTCGACGCGTTAAGCTTTTGCTGAATCCCATTTACAAGCTGGAGCTGCAGAATTTTGGTCATTTTGGGTAAACGCAGCTACACTATCCTTGTGGTCTATTTTGACATGGCATGCTCACTCTCTTTTCACGTAATTTAGACATTGTGCACTCATTCAATCAAGTAATATTATGTTTCAAACCTGCATACTTGTTACTCTTAAAGGCACCAGTAGATAAATAAATAAATAAACGGGAGACATTTTAGGTAAGAAAGTACAAGTGAGTTTCCAACCCACCACGAACACGTACACAAGCTGAGATCGCTGGCCATCCTACTTCCCTTGTGACGGGTTATTCGTTTCCCATGTAGAGTTCTCCATTAGCTCCGTAGATGTGAGTGGCACCAAATAGAAATAGGCCTAAAAGTGTTACCACTACCTATTACTCTTATGTCTTCTGTCTACACTGAAGTTATTCTCAAAGTATTTTCCAGAAGGTTGCCGGTGATGAGAGCACAGAAACAGGAGTAAGGAGTGCATCAGCTGAACTGGTTTGTGTTCTCTGTTAAATACAGCGAAGTTCTGCATTTTCGTAAGTTCTTGTTTAATATGGCTTCTGAGGATGGTGACATGATTCGTGATACTAGGATATGTAAGTAAGAATGTCACAGTACTCTGCTCATATAACTACACTGCTACTGCTAAATCACTTAATAACACTGTAAATCCACTCAATAGATTTACACTTCACTTGAGCATTGTGAACTTATTCAGTCAATGTTGTATACTCACTCACGTACCTTGTTTGCCATTTTAATGCTGTAAACTCATTCATTGTATTCTATTTGACCTTGTATGCTCCTGGTGGTGAAGCGTCATCTTTATATGTTTGCTCAGGCTTTTCTCTGAATATTCTTGTTTGTCTCCCACATTGCCACAATGAACATGCTAGGCTTGTTGGCAACTTTTAAAGGGATAAGGAAGGATATAAGCAGGAGATATAAATTACAGAAAAATGCAGTAATTAACGATCAGTTCACAATGAGAGAAAAATTTGAAATACAGACGCAAAAAATCAAATCCGTTAATGTAGCTGCATTTATTCAAAATTTCCAGAGCTCTGCAGCTTTTCATTTGCTTCATGAAATGATTCAGGCAATGGTGTAACGACTGTTGAAATAATTTCACAGATCAAATACCTTCATTTTAAAAGGTTTAGCAAATTCAAAGCAAAACAGTTCACACAAAAATTGAAAAATAAATTGGATAATAAAGACAAGTAAAGTTGTTGTTTAAAGGAAGTTCTGTTTAAGGCTTATTTATCTCACTTCATTTTTCTATGTTTGGTCATACAGTTGCACTGTATCCACATTAAACAAGTTAAGCACGGTCAGAAAACTGAGGGCCATCTCCTATTTGCAAACATATTTACCAGTCTACGCTAGTGGTAAGACAATTTCCTCACTGGCTTAAGTAACTCTTAGCTTATACAGATACAGCAAAGAAAGTTCTATTTCATGTTAACTTATTGAGGGTAAAAGATAATACTATATGCCAGGTAGCTATAAGAAACTGACATTCTATTATTGAAATTAAGCAAACTCTCAAATAAGTTTAAGTTTAGCCTTACTTTCTAAGATTGGTTCTGACATTTAACATAAAGAACATTTTTCTTGATTTTTGTGGCGTCACACACCTCGGAGGACTGTAGCAGGTAGGCAATAACAGCTGAGACGGGGGCTACCGCTAACTTTGTCTTTTTTTTTCTTCTTCCCTCACAGCGTCAAGAACTTCTGTAAAAAGCCAAATTTTCTCCCTGGGAATAAATAAAGTTCTGTCTAATATTGTCATAAATTCTTTGTGACAGTTTAAGGTCTCCGTGACCCCTTGAACCCTCAGACCAGACGTCAGACACCAGATAAAAGTCCAAATATTGAATTTATTACAATAATAATGTGCACAAAGCACCCTTCACTCCACAATACTCATAAATTACCAATAATCAATTAATACAATCCTCCACACTACCAGACGCGTTGCCACCCTTCCACCCAGCTCAGCTCAACATCTGGGCTTTCCCATCCTCCTTTTATATTCCCTGACCCGGAAGTGGTTCCAATCCTACAGTCCATGATTCCTGATCACTTCCGGGTCAGATTAAAAGTCCTATTCTTCAACCCGGAAGCACATTGTTTCTTCTGGTCATGTGATCATGACGCACTTCCGGGTTATAGGGCACGTAGCACTCTGTAAGCATCCCTACAGCGGCTCCTGGTGGTCCCCATGGTATCCAGCAGGGTTGTTTATAAAAACTACACCGTCCATAATGCCTTGCTGGAATTTGGGGACTTTCCATGCTGCTGGGAGGACTCCATCTAGCGGCCTGGAGGTGTGGACCGGAATATTCGGCCGGCCATCCCTCACATCTTATATATAAACATCTACGTGTGGAAGTGTGTGTGTGTGTGTCTGTCTGTCCGGCCCGGAAGTGAAAGGTGTAGTCGTGGTAAGGGCTCCACATCCAAAGAAACAGAAAACTCGCTTAGCTGCTAATAACACAAGCGGGGTGAGCACAACAACAAAACAGAACCTCCGAAGAAAGACAAAGTCGCTTAGCCGCTAACATCGGCAAAACGGTATCCCTTTTACTGTTCCTCCAGCTGCTAATGCACAAAGGCGAGCACACCGGCAAAATGAATCCTCCTAGGATAGAGACTCCCAGAGTAGTTCCTTTCAATTACCTGACATCTCTACATTTCAATTTTCTTTCTGACAATAGTTTCTAAGATCCCAGGCGTTTTACGGCAAGGGCTTACACAGCTAGTATTAAATATATTTGTTATCATCTCAGCTTAGAAATTGTCTAAAATTCTTTTTAAAGGCTTCTTATTGTGTGTAAGTCAATGCACAGCACTGTCCCCATCAGTGTAACAAACACAATGACAAAGGCAATATTTTACATCATACAAGAAGCCTGCAGATCTATTTCAATTATTCACATTTTAAGTGATAAGGTTGTTCGATCATTTGCCAAATGCTGACAAACGTGTAACAAAATAATGTAAACACGTTAACATACAGCATTAGTCCTGCATGGGCAAAACATATCATAATTCTGCTTCTGAGTCACAAAATATTTTTACATGTCTAATCTATTAGTGCTTGATATGTTAGTATCCAGTCACAGCAAGTGATTAATTTAATTCTGGGGCTCCTGGGAACCGGTGTGATCAGTAGGGGTCATAATAGCACCCCAAATCCCAAAATATAACGAAACCTCAACAGTTCATTGTTCAAATTCAGTAAGTTTTGTTTGAACAAGAGTAGCTTCACAAGTCTGTTATTTCATTGTAGCAGACAGTAACAACTGTTTCTTTATCTGTCTTTCTCCTTCTCACCCCTCTTTAGCAAGTGCTGTCCTGCTTCCTCCCGACTCTGACTCTCTGTGAGGGAGAGACATCTCCACTTATGATGAACCTGGGAGTACTGCTGGTGCCATAGAAGTACACTGTGGAAGCACTTCTAGGCCATATGGAAGCTCGGTAAAACATTGAGCATTTCTCACTCTGACATGGCTGCCCTTCTGAACTACAAGTCCCTGCAGATATCCAAACTGAGAGGACCCCAAAGAGGCACTGCCACCTCTCGTGTTGGGGACAAATTGACCTTCCTTAATCCATCCATTATTTCCATTCCTGTAATGGGACTGGAACTGGAAAACCATCTGCAGGTATCCAGGATGCATCTCCATCCAGGTGATCCTTCCATTCCAGTCTCCCGGCCAGGTAAAATGTTACACTCCAACCCAGTTGGGACAACTGTCCATTCGTTATAGCATCTACACCTGGCATCATGTCAATCTTTAGATAAGCAGCTAGTGGAACCTGGCATGGACACAGTACCACTGCAAATTGATCCCACACATCTCCTCGGTCTCAGGCATGACAATAGGCAGCTCCTGAATGTCCATTCTTCCACTGGTCATGTCTCTAATTTCTGCAAGAATCCTGGGATTCCAGACAGTTAAGTTCTCAATATTAATTCCCTTTCTCTTTGGATGTTTTGTTATTGATATCTTGTTAGAAAATCTTGGAGCATGTAGCTTATTAATTTTGTCTTTCTTATGTTATGTTGCATTTTGTCTATGTGTAATTGTTAAACTGTTGTGATGATGGGATAGAGCAGGGGTTGGCAACCTATGGCATGTGGTATGTTAAAACAAGCCTCTTGTTATTATATTTTAATTATAGATCATGCATTCGCTCTCCGTGTCCCCACCTACGTTTTGCACATGTGACTCAAATGTAAAGGGAAACCATATGTTCAGTGCAGAATGTGGTACGCTAAAACAAACTTCTTGTTATTATTAAGTAATATCCATCCATCCATTTTCCAACCCACTGAATCCGAACACAGGGTCATGGGGGTCTGCTGGAGCCAATCCCAGCCAACACAGGGCACAAGGCAGGGAACCAATCCTGGGCAGGGTGCCAACCCACCGCAGGACACACACAAACACACCCACACACCAAGCACACACTAGGGCCAATTTAGAATCGCCAATCCACCTAACCTGCATGTCTTTTGACTGTGAGAGGAAACTGGAGCGCCCGGAGGAAACCCACGCAGACACGGGGAGAACATGCAAACTCCACGCAGGGAGGACCCGGGAAGCAAACCCAGGTCCCCAGGTCTCCCAACTGCGAGGCAGCAGCGCTACCCACTGCGCCACCGTGCCGCCCTATTAAGTAATATACTGCCCTAAAATGACTTGTAAAGGACCAAAACTTAATGTTTGCTCTTTTCAAGACTCTTGGACGAATGAATTAGGATTGCGCTGTGTGTGTGCGTTATTCTGTGAAAGTGTCGTGTGTTGTACGTCAAGTGTACAAAGACGTTATCAAACTACACATCAGTCTGCTCTTTAAAAACTCTGATGAGAAAAGTGAAGCTATAAAACAGGCTGTTTCTGGCTTTAAGAAATAAACTACTTATTTTAGTCAAATAATTGGAACCAAAAATTCTTCTTCTTCTTTCAGCTGCTCCTCTTAGGGGTTGCCACAGCAGATCATCTTTTTCCATATCTTTCTGTCGTCTCCATCTTGTTCTGTTACACCCATCACCTGCATGTCCTCTCTCACCACATCCATAAACCTCCTCTTAGGCCTTCCTCTTTTTCTCTTGCTTGGCATCTCTATCCTTAGCACCCTTCTCCCAATATACTTAGCATTTCTCCTCTGCACATGTCCAAACCAATGCAATCTCGCCTCTCTGACTTTGTCTCCCAACCGTCCAACCTGAGCTGACCCTCTATTGTCTTCATTTCTAATCCTGTCCATCATCGTCACACCCAATGCATATCTTCGCATCTTTAACTCTGCCACCTCCGGCTCTGTCTCCTGCTTTCTGGTCAGTGCCACCGTCTCCAACCCATATAACATAGCTGGTCTCACTACCATCCTGTAGACCTTCCCTTTCACTCTTGCTGATACCCATCTGTCACAGATTACTCCTGACACTCTTCTCCACCCATTCCACCCTGCCTGCACTCTCTTTTTAATCTCTCTCCCACAATCCCCATTACTCTGTACTGTTGACCCCAAGTATCTAAACTCATCCACCTTCACCAACTCTACTCCTTGCACCCTCACCATTCCACTGACCTCCCTCTCATTTACACACATGTATTCTGTCTTGTTCCTAATGACCTTCATTCTTCTCCTCTCTAGAGCAGATCTCCACCTCTCCAGGGTCTCCTCAACCTGCTCCGTACTATCGCTACAGATCACAATGTCATCAGCAAACAGAACCAAAAATAAAGCCACCGAATGTAGTTATACAACTGCTTCACATTCATTGATTAGATAGATAGATAGATAGATAGATAGATAGATAGATAGATAGATAGATAGATAGATAGATAGATAGATAGATAGATAGATAGATAGATAGATAGATAGATAGATAGATAGATAGATAGATAGATAGATAGATAGATACTTTATTAATCCCAAGGGGAAATTAAAGAATGATAACAATGCCGATAACAATGCAGGTATACAGACAGACAATAACTTTGTATAATTTTAACATTTACCCCCCCGGGTGGAATTGAAGAGTCGCATAGTGTGGGGGAGGAACGATCTCCTCAGTCTGTCAGTGGAGCAGGACATTGACAGCAGTCTGTCGCTGAAGCTGCTCCTCTGTCTGGAGATAACACTGTTTAGTGGATGCAGTGGATTCTCCATTATTGACAGGAGCCTGCTCAGTGCCCGTCGCTCTGTCACGGATGTCAAACTGTCCAGCTCCATGCCTACAATAGAGCCTGCCTTCCTCACCAGTTTGAGGTCTGTCTGTAAGATGGTCCACGATCCATGCCACCAGGTATGAATATACTCCCATCTCTGTCAGCTTGTCCCTAAGGAGTAGAGGTTGGATGGTGTTGAAGGCGCTAGAGAAGTCTAGAAACATAATTCTTACAGCACCGCTGCCTCTGTCCAAGTGGAAGAGGGATCGGTGTAGCATGTAGATGATGGCATCCTCCGCTCCCACCTTCTCCTGGTATGCAAACTACAGAGGGTCGAGGGCGTGGCAGACCTGTGGCCTTAGGTGGTGAAGCAGCAGCCGCTCCATGGTCTTCATCACAAGAACCATGATTAATAGCTCTGTTTAATAATAAAAAATGATTAATCATATTAGAATTCTTGATATTTTTTTTCTTATTCAAGCTATGTATTTTGTATTGAAAAAACTTCAAATTTACAATTTATAATACAATTTGTAATAAATGTGTTGAACATTAAAATTTGACAAAACATTCTTTTCACATATGATCCTATGTATTTCAAAATATTGAATGACCAATAATATAAGATCTGGTTATAATATACTTTTGAAGCCCATCATAACTGGGCAAGTTTTAATACCATATATGACAAAATTGGTAGAATTATGTCGGCACGTGGAATAACATTGTAACATAGGTTCGGCATGACACCGCTGAAAGGTTGCTGACCCCTGGGATAGAGAATAATAAAAATATTGAGCTGAAGTTAAATACACAGATTAGAATTGAACTGAAACATTTGTGCCTAACAAAAGAAAATTATAACACAAAATCCCAGGACACGTTTTTTCTATTGTTCTTGGGGTACCGAGTAACTGACGATTTTTATGTCAATTCCTTTAATCATCAGTGAGGACCAAATTCTGCTTATTATTGGCTTCCTGACTTCATGGATTATACTGTTAAGAAGCAGATTCATACATAAAATTAGAGTTAATTTTACTCCTCACCATTCTACTATATTTTGTCTGAATCTTCTTCATCTAATTATAGGGTGACATGGAGGCAGAGCTTGTCCTTGCAGCTTTGTGAACAAACTCTGAACAGGGTGCCTGTAAATTTGATTATTCTCAAATGTTATCCACTTTAGCTTTTCTCAGGTTATTGATAAAAATGCAGCACGTTTATTTCTTAGCAGTCAATGGCACTTAATGAGCAGTTCCTGCCTGGGACTGATGCCTGCTGCTTGTTAATTGTCATTTTCAAAGGAAACAGTGTAGAGGCAATTTAAGGAGTAAACTATTAACAAGAAATAGAGTTCTTAAAATGGAAAAGAAAATAAAAACCTGAAGGGAATCCCGTGTGGTAAAAATCATGACTACAAAGAATTGATCCATTCATTTTCTCTACCAGCTTATCAGAGTCAGAGCACTCGAGTACAAGCACTCACTATATTAAAGTTAGTCACCCATGGAGACCTAATTGACTGTTCAGGACAAATGAAGAAATTAGGCTACAAATTACACAAAGAAATAAAAAGAACGCAGGAGCTGATCTCTAAGTAAGGAAAATTGGTTGAAAGGAATAGTCAGAGCCAGGTGTGAACCCAGTCATTGCCATTATAGATTGTCTTCGTGAAAAGTGCATCCAGGGTGAAGCTCATCCAAGCCAAGATGTCAACTGTGCAACGCTGTATTTGTATAGTTGATATGAGGTTGGGGGGTTTGGGGGGGGGGGAGGGTATACATTGGGTGACATAAGAGGATAGAGGTGGGATATCAGCAGAAAAAGGTTTGGGGATGGCCATCTTGTATACTGAAAAAATACATTGAAAAACAACAAACATGTCTTTAAAAGACAGAGTTCAAAATGGAACTGGTTAACAATTGGGTTGTCTGGTATATATTTTGCACAAGCAGGAAAAGATGGATCTTCGGCAGGCTGGAAAAGGAAGTGATGTCTGTGGGTGTGGGTTCTGGACCAGATAGAGTGTCATTATCAAGTGCTGGAAGTGATGTCATCAGAGGGAGGAACAGAGGAGGTGCTTTAGGGAGGTGTGGTCTTCAGTCGGTCTGTAAAGGAACAAAAGGAGCGAGTATTAGAAGGCAGCACCAACCCCAGGTCTGGCTGAGAAATGACATTATTTGAGCCTGTAAACCATCTCCCAAGCGCACGTGTGTGACAACACCACAGATCAGTGCCTGTCAGTGTCACACTGTAAAAATCACATGCACAAAAGAGGGGAACATGCTGGTTCGTTGTTTAAATCAAGAACTTTGGGTAGTAGTATTAGTAGTCGTTGTAGGTGCTGTGTGAGTTCAGTCCCACTTCCAGAATCTACAAGCACCCATCTAGCTCTGTGACTGTTTGTCCATTTCCAAGTGTAGTATAAATTTAAATCATTCTGATTGGCCTATTTATTTGTCATGTTTGTGCAGCAAGTCAGTGAAGGGTGTTCATGAGACTTTGATAAGGGTTGGTGTGTGATTTTTGGAAATCTTTTCTATCTATCTATCTATCTATCTATCTATCTATCTATCTATCTATCTATCTATCTATCTATCTATCTATCTATCTATCTATCTATATGGGGAATGGCAAAAATTCCTGTACAGTAATTGTTGAAAAATACTTTATTATACAATTATACAATACAATACCATTGTAGATTCAGTCAAAATACTCCCATTGAGATACAACACACTTGTCCCAGGGCTTTTTCCATTCCTTGAAACATTTCCTGTACTCGTCTTTTGTTACCATGTCTGGAACTTAGTGCAGTTGTTTTCCTGAATTTCTTTCACGATAACAAATCATTTCCCTCTTTATTCTCAGTTTTAATTTTGGGAAGCAAAACAAGTGGCAGGGATTAAGATCTGGCAAATGTAGGCAGTCCAAAACAACAACCAAATTGTCTTTAGTCAAAAACTCTTTGGCTGACAATACAATGTGTTCAGGTACGCTGTCATGGTGTAAAATGCAGTTTTGCGTGTGGACCACTGCTGCGAATGTTTTTTTCTGTTGCTTCCTGCTGACGTCTCGGCAATTGAGTGTAATGTTGCTGATTAACAGTTCACAGGGAGCAAACTCTTTATTGACAAGTCCATCAGTTTGCAAAAATGCGATCATTGTTGTTTTGATGTTCGATATGACCCGACATGCTTTTTTCAGCTTGGAGAAAAACGTTTGCCGAAATGACATGAAAAATTATAGAATAATATGTCAGAAATAAACACCAAATCAACTCAGCACAATGCCACTTGACAGTCTAATTAACAAGACTGTGGGCATAAGATATCTAGCGACATAGTCAATATCTATACCCTACGCCATTGACCAATTTTCTATCTATCTATCTATCTATCTATCTATCTATCTATCTATCTATCTATCTATCTATCTATCTATCTATCTATCTATCTATCTATCTATCTATCTATCTATCTATCTATCTATCTATCTATCTATCTATCTATCTATCTATCACAGAGCAAACACCAAGTTTCAGTCTATTTTGCTCCAGTTTATGAATGGTGCTGGGTTCATCGTCCAGTGCTTAGCTGATTCACTGTGAACATTCATATTTAAATTATTGATTAGTTAATTGAGCAATGTGTATTCAAGCAATAATTATGTACAAGTCGATTTAGGCCGGCAGAATGTCCACATTTAAAATAGGCCTGTGTGCAACATTTGTGACTCTTGTCTGCTCTGTTTTAAACCTGAACTCAATACTGGACTAAATGTGTTTGAATCATTGACTTTGAAATGCAATTAACACTTGACCATACCATGGGAAGAGAATGAGATAACGATAACCTCACACAATGAGTTAGATTTTCTAAAATGTCATAAAAAGGCCGCACACTTTGAGAGGTGCAAAGGACTCAGTCTAATCTGATTTCGGGCTCTTTTTGTTAATTTCAAGTATAAGTGTAAATGACAGGCAGCTCTCCTTGCTTTTAGGTGATTAATACTACTACTATTAAAAATAATAATAATAATAAATTTTATGATCCCTTTAAGGGCGGCACGGTGATGCAGTGGTAGCGCTGCTGCCTAGCAGTAAGGGGACCTGGGTTTGCTTCCCGGGTCCTCCCTGCGTGGTGTTTGCATGTTCTCCCCGTGTCTGCGTGGGTTTCCTCCGGGCGCTCCGGTTTCCTCCCACAGTCCAAAGACATGCAGGTTAGATGCATTGGTGATTCTAAATTGTCCCTAGTGTTTGCTTGGTGTGTGTGTGGCCCTGTGGTGGGCTGGCGCCCTGCCCGTGGTTTGTTCCTGCCTTGTGCCCTGTGTTGGCTGAGATTGGCTCCAGCAGAACCCTGTGACGCTGTGATAGGATATATAGCGGGTTGGACAATGAATGACTGATTGATTGCTTTAGTCACTTCACTTCCAATTCTTTTCACTGTCTTAGCATTTATTTTACGTTGCACTATGAGCAACGTAAAATAAAACATGAATTGCACAACATAGGAAGATGCAGATACAGCCTAAAATGGATTTACTGATTAATTATGTATTGGTTACGCTTTCATTCTAAGGAACCATTAACATTGTTCGTTCCTGAAGATAAGTGTTCCATAAAAAATTCATCCATATATTTAGGTAAAATGATGGCTTGGTGAGAAGAGTTCCTACTAATGGCCCTGGGTACCAGAGTTTGAATTCAACTTGGAACTGCGTATCTATCTATCTATCTATCTATCTATCTATCTATCTATCTATCTATCTATCTATCTATCTATCTATCTATCTATCTATCTATCTATCTATCTATCTATCTATCTATCTATCTATCTATCTATCTATCTATCTATCTATCTATCTATCTATCTATATAATACGCTACTGTGGCTTTCTATTTATCTGTCCAGGATTTTAAATCACCTAAAGCTTGCAAACCATTTAAACTATTGACCTGAAATTTGGTAAACATATACTACTTGACGTCTACTATCTGAGTTCAGGGTGATGATTGACCTCCAAAGTTATTCCTCTTTTTATTTTTATTTTATTGTAGAATCAACTCTCGGCAGCGGCCAGCAGGGTGGCCGTGCAAAGCATGCGTACGGGCGCTGTTCTCATTCCCTACCGCCTTCGCCTGCACTTCCCTAGCTCTTCATATTTTAAATCATTCTTGAGGCAGATTGAAGACTTAAATTGCCAGCTTAAGTTAAAAATTAAAGAAAACGTACTAAGTAATTGCAACACAAACACTGACATAATCAGTTTTAATGCGAAAAGATGGCGACAAAAGAAGAGAAGAAGTGGGCTGCTAGGGTGGAGAAAAGAAGAGCTGCTCAGGAAACAGAAAGCGCATCAACCTCTGAGCAAATGAATGGTAAATGTACAGAGAAAGAGGATGAAAACTAGGAATGATCAATTCAAGTGCATTCATGCAGTGCACCGTTACTGGTCTGTCTATCTATCTATCTATCTATCTATCTATCTATCTATCTATCTATCTATCTATCTATCTATCTATCTATCTATCTATCTATCTATCTATCTATCTATCTATCTATCAGCCAGAGCATTGATTGATTAATTAACTTGCATCTTTGTTTTTCCTTTAATAATATAGGGAAGCATATTTGTTGAATTCATTCCACCATTTATTTATTTATGTGCTAATTCAATTTTTGAATTCTCCTGTGAGGGTTATCTTGTTTACTACATTTACTTGTATATTTACTGTTTTTCTGTGTGTTGTTCACACACTTTTATTTTGTTGCTCATTTCTTTTTTTTATTTTATATATTTATGTTTTTTTAAATATTTTAATTAAATTACTGGTTTAATGCATTAATATCTCTCTGGTTCTTTCCCTCGATCTGCAGCTGTACTCTAATAATTTATTTGATGTATTTATGTATCTGTTTGTTATATTTTATGTGTGTTTTAGTAATATGGCAGGTCATATGTTTAAAGTATAATTTCATCATTGTTTCAAATAATGAAAGGGTTAATTGATAAATTGCTTTATTTAGGAGTTACTTCAGTTTAGTTTAGTTTGTTCCCAGTTTATTTTTACTTTAATAATGTGTGGAGGCATATCTGTTAGTAAGTTACCTATTAAGTTTATGTTTTATATTTTAGTAATATGGGAAGGGGTATGTCTTTGATGTTTTTTTTGGATTTGTTTTTTTTTGTTTAATTTTATTTGAACACTTTATGTGGTCACATCTATTTAATTAATGTATGTATTTCATTAATTCTTTACACTGTTAATATTTCTTTGATGTTTTTTTTGGATTTGTTTTTTTTTTGTTTAATTTTATTTGAACACTTTATGTGGTCACATCTATTTAATTAATGTATGTATTTCATTAATTCTTTACACTGTTAATATTTAAACAATGTGATCTGCTTAATGCATTAGCTAATTCGTGTATGATTTTGTTTTGACTTATTTGTTGAAATATGGTGGTCATCTCTGTTTGTTTCCTTTAACACTACGGGCAGACTCCATTCCCCTTCTTTGAGATTTCCGCCTGTTGGCACACGATGTCCACGCTGACCTTTGCCATTTCCCCCACCTCATACGGCTCTCGTGGTTGGTCCTTTGCTCCCACAGCATACAGCAGCCGTGAACTTGGGGCCGCTTCTTTTAATTCAGCTTGCATGGTGGGTGGCTTGATAGATTGAAGATGGCCGCTAGTGACCCCTGCCTTCGATTTTTTCTTTTCTTTTCTTCTGCGACGAGAGAGTCCATTTAAATCAGTTTGAAGAAAGCAGATGGGGGCAAGCACATACTTTTTTTATATTGCTTTTAAAAATCATTTTTGCCTGTTTTGATCTAGCATGTGGGAATTTCAGCTGTTTCTTCTTCTTTTTTTTTTGCTTTCAAATTGAGCATGACGGTCAAACAGGACACAAGTGCAGTAGTGAGGAGATAGCTGACAAAGCAGATACACGGCGCAAGAGGCAAGAATGAAGCAAAAAATATATGACATATTTGATTTTGCTTCTGCTGAGTATTGTCTAAGTTTAAGATGATTGCCATAGATATAAACACCTCTGAGTAAATATAATAGTATAGAATGAAAGTGGCAATGAAGATTGCTTTAAGTATAATGGATCATCATGTTCACATAATGGTTTTGCAATGCTGCCTCAGAGTTACATACCCTGGTGCAGAGCTGGAGGGCTCAGCTTCTGTTAGTCTGGGCACAAAATGTACATGTTCTTCATTGTAGTATGACGTGAGGGTACCCCTGCAATATTTGATCAAGAAAATAGCTGTACCTTTACAGAAGATGGGGTTAGGACATCAGGAATGTGATCAATGCACAGCACATCACAAAGGAGACAAAGGACAGCATGTGATAAGTGACATACAGTAATGAATGATTTATTAATTACAAAGGTGTGCTACCTGATGTTTAAATAAGTGACATTACTTTTAATATACTTTCTACATTTATATGGTAAGTGGTGCCAGGCTATCAAGAGGTTGGTAGGATTGTGCACCACCCGGATGGCACATAGCAGAGATACATCTAAGAAACAGCCCTATAATTATTATTAATTTAATTTAATTTAAACCCTTTAATTATTATTATTACTATTATTTAATTAATAAAGTATCTATCTATCTATCTATCTATCTATCTATCTATCTATCTATCTATCTATCTATCTATCTATCTATCTATCTATCTATCTATCTATCTATCTATGGCGGCACGGTGGCACAGTGGGTAGCGCTGCTGCCTCACAGTTGGGAGACCTGGGGACCTGGGTTCGCTTCCCGGGTCCTCCCTGTGTGAAGTTTGCATGTTCTCCGCGTGTCTGCGTGGGTTTCCTCCCACAATCCAAAGACATACAGGTTAGGTGGATTGGCGATTCTAAAATTGGCCCTAGTGTGTGCTTGGTGTGTGTGTGTGTTTCCTGCGGTGGGTTGGCACCCCGCCCGGGATTGGTTCCTGCCCTGTGTTGGCTGGGATTGGCTCCAGCAGACCCCCGTGACCCCGTGTTCGGATTCAGCTGGTTGGAAAATGGATGGATGGATCTATCTATCTAGAGCAGGGGTCTCCAACACGTCGCTCGCAAGCTATCGGTCCCTCGCAACCCCTTTTCCAAGTAGCTTGCCAAAAGATTAATGAATCCTACGTACGTTTGAAAACTTGATTAGTCAAATTAGGGGTGGGCGATCTTTCCAAAACATCATTTCACGATCCTTTTAACACAAAATCATTATCCACAATCTGAATTGCAATCTATCTTTTCAATGTGGCATACACTTAAGAGAATATCCGGATTCAAACTCATCAAGACCTAAGTTAACACTTTATTTTAAATATCAAACAAAGTTGAATTCAATTGTTCTCTCGTTCGCTAGCTAAGCGGAGTTAAGGAACATGCCCCGAAGCTGGCGAGCGAGTGAGGAAGGCACCCCAAACAGACCCCCCGTGTTTCTCGGAATCGCGCTAATAAATCGGTACCGCAAGTGAACTATGATACATAGCAAAATGAGAGAAGTCGCAAAATCAACCGGAATGTTCAAGCACATTATAGAGAAAAACCCAATCTAACTCCGTTAAGTAGTTCTCTCGTGAAAAGCGGACAGACATACAGACAGAGAGACATTGTACTTTACATATTATATATTAGTAAACCTTCAAAGTAATGTGCAGTTAAAGTCTCAACAGCATTCTCAGCATTTCTGGAGCTTAGCAGAGCCAGATAAGTATAAGAATCTTCACCAAGCAGCTCTGCTTTGTTTGGGTCTCCATACCTCTGTGAGTCGGCCTTTTCTGACATGAATGTCATGTAATCAAAGTTCAGAACAAGACTGACAGACCAACATTTAAATGACTCCATAAGAGTGAACCTAAGTGGCTCCACTCCACCATACACCTCAGTGTCGGTCATGTCACTAACTCAAAAACACATCACACATGGAACTGGACATTTGAATAAAGTGACACAGTCACATGGAACAAAATGACAAATGAATAAGGAATATCTGTGTATTTGGAATTGCATGGTTTTGTTTTGACAGCATTCATGTTTTAATTTAATAGTGTGAGATAACATCAGAAAATGCATACAGACATACAAAATGCACTTGCAGGTGAACTAAATATTTTTTGTGATGTTTAAATGCAAAATGTGAATTTTGGACACCAACATTTTGTAAATATTCAGGCAAAACAAGCGTATTCAGTTTGTTTGGGTTGAAATAAGCTATGAGAATAAACGTTAGAAAACATGAGTAGCTCTCTGCCATTTTCATTTTGTGAAAGTAGCTCTCAATGGAAAAAAGGTTGGAGACCCCTGGTCTTAAGAGTATGCCAATGTTGAAAGGCAAGTGCTGATGTGGGTGGCAAGCCCTGTGTGTACGCTGAGTGCCCTGGAAGTGAAGGAGGCATGGTCAACACTGTATTTGGAAAACAGAAACAGGTTGGAGGAAAAGATACAATGCTAGCATTGCCAGAGTTGATGATCATCTTCAGAGACAGTGAGAGACAATGAGAGAGAGAGAGCAGCCAGGGAGGAAACATCACCACCAGACTCCCACCAGACAATGGGACCCCTGGAGTTCTGACCCTTTAAGGGCAACTGAAGGCTCCAGGGTGCTAGGACACCGCAGAGACATTTAAATTGGTGTCACTCTAGTAAATGAGAAGCCACCCCTAATTCTGGAACTTTTTTCTGGGCTTGACTGACAGTGATGAAACGTCATTAAGCTTAGAGTCAAGAAGTAAGAGTGCTTAACTGGGGTATGAAAGAGGGTTAGGGGGCAGCAAAGAAAGAAATATTTGGGAGGCGAGAAACAACGTTTTTTCAGGCAGATATGGGTCCTATTGATGTAAGCCTGGAGCAGCTGCATACATTTGGCTTTCCCTTTTGTTTTGAACTCTGAGTTCTCCTTTTTGTGGTGACGTTTTTCACATTATATTGTTACTATGGTTCCCCCCACCCCCCAGCAATTTTGCATCTCTGCCGCTCACATTGTGAAGAGTGGGGCTGAACGCAACCCAAGGAGACGTGGTTGCTCCTCAGAAACCCTCCCTTAAACGGTGATGCAATAGGAAACAAATAGTTTTTTTTTTTTTCACCTCCTTTTTGCTCGATCAGCTGCTGGCTTGCTGCTGCTGACGTGCCACGTGATCTGCATCTCGCATGGCGTGTCAAACATTTAAAAGCCTGTACAGCAGCTGTCCTTCGCTTTGTCTTTTATTTTCGACCCCTGGTGTGGTTAAATCTCTTGGCACAAAGTCTCGTCTCGCGGGACATGAGTTCTTGATATTTTTTAGTTTATAATTTAAAAACGGAATAAGAATCTGAAAATCTACCAATATCACATCAAAGTTCAATAAATTCTGAAAAGAATGATACCAAACGTTTTAAGTATGACAAGAAATGTGGCATAAAATTGCCACATAAAATTGTTGCACTTTTAGGCTTAGGATTTTATATACTGTATATAGAGTAGATACAGTACAACATTCAATCACAGTGGATTTAATGTCGCTTTTTTAATACTGATTAACAGAAAGTCTCTTTAATGTCAAAGTGAAAAGGGGTATCTGGAACACAATTTTTAATCTTTATATATATAAAATCCAACATCTGTCTGTATGTCTGTCTTTTCACAAGAGAACTACTGAACGGATTTAGATCGGGCTTTTTTCTATAATTTGCTCGAACATTTTTTAATTTTTTGACTTCTTTCATCGCTATCATAGTTCTCTTGGTGTACTGATTTATTTGCACAAATCCGAGAGAGATGCAGTGGACTAAGGGGAGTTGACAGGGCCCTCCTTACTCACACACCAGCCTCAGGACATGTACCTTACTTAAGCTTAGATATGAAACGAGTTAGCTACTTCACGGATTTAGATCGGGTTTTATTTCTATAATTTGTTCGAACATTCTGGTTGATTTTGGAACTTCACTCATCGCACTAAGAATCAAAATTCACTTGTGGGAGTGATATATTCACGCTAATCTGAGAGACAGGCTGTGCAGGCCGAGGGAAGGGGGAAGAGTGACGTCAAGAGTAGGGAGCCAGGCAGTGCCCTCTTCACTCACGCACCAGCCTCCGTTCGAGTCGGTCTACCTCTGAGTTTTGGAGTTTACCTTGCCTCTGCTTAGCTAGCGATACCTGTTTGTTTATTGATTTTAAAGTTTGTCCGGTTTCACTACTAGGAGCTACAGGGTTCGGCTAGTTAATTATAAATATAAAACACAAAATAATTGATCACATAAGTGACCAAGTCCTTCAAGTCAGCATGAACCTCTGGCAGTCATTCCAGCCTTGAGTCTGTGTGCTCAGGTCTATGTCAGCTTTGCACATCTGCCCACTGTCTTTTTTTCCTCTCCTTCTTTGCTAAACTGTTCTGTGAGGTCACATGGAGATCAGGAGTGAACAGCCTTAGTCATGTCCATCAACAAATTCTCAACTGGCCTACGATCTGGACTCTGACTTGGCCATTCCGGGACAATTGTTTGTAAGCCATTCTTGTGTACCTTTGACTTTAGGCTTGCAGTCGTTGCCTTGCTGGAGAACAGATGTTCTCCCAAGGTGCAGGTTTCTGACAAATTGAATGTGGAGGTTCTTCTCCAAGATTTTCCAGTATTTTGCTGTATTCATTTTATGCTTCCTGGTGGAGATGGCATGTTTCTGACAATGTGCAGTGTTCAAACATAAATTATCTGGTCCCTTACTTAGGACCAATTTGTCTTGGGTGACCCTACCATGGGCAAATGCTCCAGAAAATATACTTACTGGAACACAAAAACCCCTTTACTACAATAAGATGGTGAGGAGGGGGAAGCAGTACTTCACCCATGCTGTTTATAGCAGGAATGGAGTACTGTTAACCTCACTTGGGATATAGTTGGGCAGCGGAAAGACAACTTCAATTACCTCATAAATCTCACTGACACACCTTCCTTTCTGGAAGCTGAGTCAGGAAACTCAGAGGGTTTTCCTGTAGGCTCTGAATGTTGTTGGTCTGTCTTGACTGACACGCGTCTTCCACAGTGAGTGGAGGTCAGGGATAGTGCCTTTGGATTGGCAAACTGGGGTGGTAGTTTCCATCTTTAAGAAAGGGAACTGAAGGGTGTGTTCCAACTTTAGGGGGCTCACATTCCTCAGCCTTGCTAAGAAGGCTCATGTCAAGGTGCTGGCTGTTGGTTGAACCTCAAATGCAGGCAGATTTTATCCTGGTCACAGAACACTGGACTAGCCCTTTTACCATCATGAGAATTTTTAAGGTTTCATGGGAGTATGCTCAACCCGTTTCCATGTGTTTTATGGATTTGGACAAGGCATACAATTGTGTCCATTTTGATGTCCTCTGGGGGATGATCCAGGAGTATGGTGTACTACACCTAACTGATGTGGAGTATTTAGTCCCTGTACCACCAGAGCGAAACTTTTTTCACATTGTTGACAGTAAGTCAGATTCATTCCCATTGGGTGTAGGACCACCATCAGGGCTTCCCTCTGTCCCTCTATTCATAAATTTTATTTACAGAATTTGTAGGTGTAGCCAAGGAGTGTAGAGTGACTAGTTCAGTGGCATCAGGATTGCATCTATGCTTTTTTGCAGATGATATGGTCCTACTGGCATCATGAGGACATTACCTCAGACGTGCATTGGGGCGGTATGCAGCCGAGTGTGAAGTGTCCAGGATGTGGATCAGCACCTCCAAGTCTCAGGTCAAGGTTCTTATGGTTCTCAGAGTGCCTTCACCAGGTTAAGGAGGCAGTGCTGTCACAAGAAGAGGAGTTTAAGTATTTCTGGATCTTATTCATGAGTGACACAAAAAGGGCCTGAAAAATATCTTGAAAGCACTGGGCACAAAGCAGGAAACAGCTGCATAAAAGAGTACGCTGATGCACACACCCTCAAAGATAATCTGGAATCCACAATTGCCTTAATATTCACGCCTGCTGGTGGAACCACCACACACACACACAGGGAGAACATGCAAACTCAAGCTCTGGGCATGGAATTCAAACTGCAGACTCTGTATAATTGAGGTAGCAGTGCTATCCACTCTCTCACTGTAATGTATGATTAAACTGGAGTACAGCTCAAGACCCAAGAGGAGATAAGAAGATTATTGTGCCTTCCCACTGGCAATGATAAGGCCAAAAGTTGAACCTCGGACTCTGAAACTCTGATGCGGTGCTTTCATCATACTGCTCTAGCATACTGTAAATATGTTTCCATTTAAACAATGATAGCAGATTGAAACATAAGCTAAATGACTTACTCACTTTGTCACAAGTCTACCTTTTGAGAGAGAGTAAATGTAAATTTAGCAGCTTTTATCCAAAAAGCCTTAGAAATCACAAAGATAAGAGACAGAGACTACACAAGCACTAAGGCACATTACCATATTAGAAAGAATCCCTTTGCTCACATTAACAAGGTGCTCCACAAAAGGAGCAGAATAAAAATGACAGAAAAACGCAAAGTTTCAACCAACCATAAAAGAACAAGACACAAGAACATGATATGTACAACAGTCATGGGGCGCACAGGTCCATTTTAGTAGTGCCAGAATGCCTGGCCTCAACACATTTAAAAGAGCAGGATGAAGAGGATATTTGGTGTCCTCAAATTCTGCATTTCTAATCATGCTGGGCCAGTTCTGGAACTATAGTCCATTGGCAATGGTGTAACCGCTAGTAGAGGACAATGATAGTGATCTCATCGGGACATACAATGTAGAGAAGCATGCTGGACCTGATGAATTGCCAGAGCTGAAAGTCACAATCATGCTATTAGATCTAATGGCGGGGGGCAGACAGTGGACAATAATTAGGACATGTATACCTTTTACATAATGGGTATTGAATTCTGCTTTAGTCTTAATAGAGTCAGGACAGAAAGGAAGCAGTTACAACAGAGATTATTATGGACTTTCTCCACTCAGTGGCCAGTTCATTAGGTACATCTATCTACTACCACACAGGACATCTTTTGCCTCCACAAAAGCCTGAATTCTTAGAGGGATGGACTTAACAAGGTGCTGGAATCATTTCTTAGGGATTTTGGTCTATGGTAACTCGACAGCATCAAACAGTTACTGCAGATTTTTCAGCCATACATCTGCAAACATCCCATTCATCTAAAAGGTGCTCAGTTGGATTGTGATCTGAAGACTATGTAGGAAATATTAATAAATTGAAATCTGCTGTCCACATTATCAACGCCCATTGCAGCTCTTCCTGACCCTTATAATGGCTATTTTGCTTCAGCACAAGGGGACTGGCAGGGAGAAAATTCTTTGTTAGTTGTGGTAATTACAACTCAAAGACACATGATATCCTATATGGTGTTCCACAAGGCTCTATCCTAGGTCCACTGCTCTTCTCAATCTACATGCTTCCGTTAGGTCAGATTATCTCGGGGCACAACGTGAGCTACCACAGCTATGCTGATGACACACAGCTGTATTTATCAATAGCACCTGATGACCCTAAATCTCTTGATTCGCTAACACAATGTCTTACTTGTATTTCTGAATGGATGAAAAGTAATTTTCTCAAGCTAAATAAAGAGAAAACTGAAAGTGATTGGCAATAATGGATATTGCCATTATAATTCATTATATTAAGTAAACTTGATGCATTAGGATTAAAAGTCAAGACGGAGGTAAAAAACTTAATGGTAACTGTTGACTGTAACCTGAATTTTAAATCTCATATTAATCAGATCACTAGGACAGCATTTTTTCACTTAAGAAACATAGCAAACGTTAAACCTCTTATATCATTGAAAGATGCTGAGAAATTAGTTCACGCTTTTGTTTTCAGTCGACTAGATTACTGTAACGCACTCCTCTCAGAACTACCCAAAAAAGACAAAAATCATTTGCAACTAGTGCAGAATGCAGCTGCTAGAATCCTAACTAGGAAAAGAAAATCCGAGCACATTTCTCCAGTTTTGATGTCACTACACTGGTTACCTGTGTCATTCAGAATCGACTTTAAAATTCTGCTTATGGTTTATAAAGCCTTAAATAATCTCGCGCCATCCTATATATCGGAATGTCTGACGTCGTATATTCCAAATCGTAACCTTAGATCCTCAAATGAGTATCTGCTTAGAATTCCAAGAGCAAAAATTAAAAGAAGTGGCTAGGCGGCCTTCTGCTGTTATGCACCTAAAATCTGGAATAGCCTGCCAGTAGGAATTCGCCAGGCTAATACAGTGGAGCACTTCAAAAAACTGCTAAAAATGCATTACTTTAACATGGCCTTCTCATAACTTCACTTTAATTTAATCCTGATACTCTGTATATTCAATTCATTATAATAACTATTCATGGTGGCTCTAAAATCTGTACTAATCCCTACTCTCTCTTCTGTTTCTTTTCCCGGTTTTTTCTGGTGACGACCTGCGCCATCACCACCTAATCAAAGCATCATGATGTTCCTACATTGATGGATTAAAAGCCAGAAGTCTGCATGACCATCATCATCAAGTCCTTCCATGAGAACCCTAAATACAAAGAGGATTGTTCATTTATGTTAGGTAGAAAGCCCAGAGGGGCCTGGGCGGTCTCATGGTCTGGAACCCCTGCAGATTTTATTTTTTTCTCCAGCTGTCTGGAGTTTTTTTTTTTTTCTGTCCTCCCTGGCCATCGGACCTTACTCTTATTCTATGTTAATTAATGTTGTCTTGTTTTTCTTACTTTGTCTTTTATTTCTCCTTTCTTCATCATGTAAAGCACTTTGAGCTACATTATTTGTATGAAAATGTGCTATATAAATAAATGTTGTTGTTGTTGACTAGAGCCCATGTGCTAACATCTGAATCAGCAGCCATGCTGTGACACTGGTGATGAATGCCTTTCTGCACAGATTTTGTGCTTTCATCTTTATTTTCACAACATTTTATTCTTTATCATTATATTATTATTTTTGGTGCTTTTTTTTTTTTTTTGAAGTTGCCACCATTTTGACTATTTTGTTGTTGATAGGACTGAGTTCCCATTATTATCACATGATGTCTGGAAGTCACAAAGTGTGATGTCATTGACCCCAGGGATAGTTTGGTAGCACCCAAGCTTTTGGTTTTGTGACACCTTTATGAACGGCCGTTTGTTTGAATTTAATCTTGGAAGTTCAATTTTGCCTTTTTTATCTTTACTTTTTGGCATTTGTTTTGGGCTTTGCTGATTCAGTACAGCTGACTTTCTGACTTTTTTGACCATGACCTGTTTTGCTGTCAGCAGTTTTTCTCTTATTTCCTGGTACTGTTTTAGTATTTCATTTTATAGCCTTCATTTATGTTCTATGAAATCATTGTCCAGCATGATCCTTTTAAATAAGAGGACTCTTTTCTAATTTTATCCATAAAAATGAATTTGACATAATGCAAAGATCCCAGATGGGATGCCCAGGATGTGGAAGGATGGAGGAAGGCAGCTTCTTTAGAACACTGCCTCCCCCAGAAGTGGTGCAGCAGTGCCCCGAATTTCCACAGGGCATCATGGGATATGGAGATCTTTGGCTCAGCTCTGTTTGTGTTGGGGTTTGCCCAAAAAACAATTTAAAAAACAGGTCCCTAACACCAGACAGCCATGGAATCCTACTGAATATGCCACTTGTGGATTTCAGGGAACACATCAGCTCCCCAACACCTGACTCACAGGCTTGGACATAAGTTCAGATAAACACAAAGAGCTTTATTTGATGCAAAACTTATGTAACGGCCGACCCCTTACCCAGCCGGCAGCTACACCTCCAAGACCTGTGACCTGGATAATTTACTGAGGTTAAATCTAACTATCAAGCCGTACCTCTAACAAATTAAACTTTTCCCCCACAATTGACAGTGTAAATATAAGCACAACAGAAAAGCAGATGATGTAAAATTAAAGTGATTGATTGTATTAAATGAAATAAATATGCAAAATAAATAAATGGAAAAAATATATATAAATATCCCTCCACCACAGCAACAATGAGACACCACCATATATAAATACAACAAACCCTCCCTTGCCCCTGTAACATATAACAAACAACGAACAACAACAATGAATGATATACGGAATGAAAGATCGTGAATTTGAGTCCGGTTATAAAAACTGTCCTGAGTACTGATGACTGAACTAGAGATAAATGAGTTGTTTGATTTTCCCGGTAATTGGAGCAACCTTACCGTGATTCCTCAGCGTGTGGTGGATGACGATCCGACCCCGGGGTCTCTGCAGATGAGGGATGGAAGACAGTCCGGCAAAATGAAAAACAAACTGGTGCGAAGGTGCGATGTGAAAAAAACAGCAGGTAAGTTGAATCCGTGGTTGAAAAAATGGTCTCCTTCCTTCTCTCCTTCTCTTCTCTTCTCTTCTCTCCTTCTCTTCCCTCCTGATTACTTACATAGTCCTGTGACAGCTGTAAATGATTTAATAGTGAACAGGTGTTTTCCAGGTTTGGGGTTGCGGTCTCCTTCCATCATCCGTCCCCCTTTACAGGGACAGCATTCATTGATACACACATAAACAGCAAATGGGACAATGGAAACAAGACACACTCAGTACTAACATTTGATAACACTATAAACTATGTAGCCCCGCTACACTCTTCTTAAAGCAATGGTTTTCCACACGACAGCCACAAGTACAACCAAGCACAATTATCAAACAGCAACTCTTTGTCTTTTCTTCTTTCTCTTACTCTCTCAGCCTCCTCCGCTCCTCCATGGAAGCTCTGTCCACCTCCTCCCAATTCTAGCTCCTGGAGGCCATGCAGCAGGCTTCTTTTATGGAGCATCTGGAAGTACTTCTGGTGTCCCAAAGAATTGGCCTGGAAACACTTCTGGGTAGGTGAGGAGGGACTCCGATTAAGTAGGGCTCCTCAAATCCCACAGCAGCCCTTAGCGGCACCAAGAGAGTCCAACAGGGCTGAGCCGAAGAACTCCATGTCCTATGTATGGCGCCCTACGGAAATCCCTGGGGGGCTGCCATCTAGTGTTCTAGGAGAGGCAGTGCCCTAAAGAAGCTGCCTTCCCCCATCCTTCCAACTCTTGGGCATCCTGGCTAGGTAAGACAGGCCAAACAGTTCAATTCCACAATAATCTCTAAAAGGTTAGTGCACAATTTTGTTTATTTGGATTTTTGCCAATGTTTTTGACTACGATTTTTGAGTTTTATATTAGGGTTTAATTAAACAGTGTATTGTTTTTTGGGTTACAATCTTTACGTTGTTGTTGACAAGCCCTCTTTAAAATATTGCCTTATAGTTTTCTGAGTCCAGTTCTGGCAATACATGTCGGGTTCACAACATTGCTTATGAGATTTGAAAACAAGCAGGGCTTCAGCATAGAAAGCGGAATGCTGATAAAGTGTGATGTAGTCACTGCATCCTAGTGCACCTAACTCACCTTGAACATGAACAAGACAACTTAAGCCAAGATAATAATGTGTCTTTGTTAAAGCTCTACCTACCTGGCCTTAAACTGAAAAAATTGGCAAGAAATTAATAGGTACAAAATGCAAGAGTTGGCGCATTCACATATTTGCCACCACTTTTTATTGTCTGTGACTGTTACCTCTCAATGCTGTAGCAGTGCTAGTTTAAGCAACATGCAATTCTCGGCCTATCACTGTGCCATTGGGCAGCTTCGACTGGTGTTGCTGGGGCTATTGGGAGAAAGAAGATGAAGCGCTGGATTTAAAAGGGAGCCTTAAGAAACCAGCAGGACTGTTATAATCTTTTTTGTTCTCCGCCGCTTTCACTGTGTGATTTCAGGGTTGTCTGCATCTAACATACTCTTTTGAACCCGGTAGTCATGGAAAAGAGATGGACTGGCCATTGAGGACAAATAACAAAGCAAGGGAAGGGGAAAAAAGTGCTCCGTGCTGTTGTTTACAACAATGTTCAGAAATAAAGTGCTAATATTTCTTCAAATAAATAAAAAAATAAATACTCCCTATAAAAACAGGAGTTCTGGAGAGGTAAGGAAAGGTAAAATCCCAGACTAAAATAATGCAGACATCAGGTTTCCTTCCATTCTTTCCTGCCAGCCCAGCATGTCTTTCTCTCACTTTATCTTTACCTCATTCCTCAGGTCTTGCATCCAGATGGAGACACCGGCAGCTGTGATCCTTCTCTATGGCTCTCATCCCCACCACCATCACGTACCCTTAAGCATCTACAGTGGTGTGAAAAACTATTTGCCCCCTTCCTGATTTCTTATTCTTTTGCATGTTTGTCACACAAAATGTTTCTGATCATCAAACACATTTAACCATTAGTCAAATATAACACAAGTAAACACAAAATGCAGTTTGTAAATGGTGGTTTTTATTATTTAGGGAAAAAAAAAAATCCAAACCTACATGGCCCTGTGTGAAAAAGTAATTGCCCCCTGAACCTAATAAGTGGTTGGGCCACCCTTAGCAGCAATAACTGCAATCAAGCGTTTGCGATAACTTGCAATGAGTCTTTTACAGCGCTCTGGAGGAATTTTGGCCCACTCATCTTTGCAAAATTGTTGTAATTCAGCTTTATTTGAGGGTTTTCTAGCATGAACCGCCTTTTTAAGGTCATGCCATAGCATCTCAATTGGATTCAGGTCAGGACTTTGACTAGGCCACTCCAAAGTCTTCATTTTGTTTTTCTTCAGCCATTCAGAGGTGGATTTGCTGGTGTGTTTTGGGTCATTGTCCTGTTGCAGCACCCAAGATCGCTTCAGCTTGAGTTGACGAACAGATGGCCGGACATTCTCCTTCAGGATTTTTTGGTAGACAGTAGAATTCATGGTTCCATCTATCACAGCAAGCCTTCCAGGTCCTGAAGCAGCAAAACAACCCCAGACCATCACACTACTACCACCATATTTTACTGTTGGTATGATGTTCTTTTTCTGAAATGCTGTGTTCCTTTTACGCCAGATGTAACGGGACATTTGCCTTCCAAAAAGTTCAACTTTTGTCTCATCAGTCCACAAGGTATTTTCCCAAAAGTCTTGGCAATAATAGAGATGTTTCTTAACAAAATTGAGACGAGCCCTAATGTTCTTTTTGCTTAACAGTGGTTTGCGTCTTGGACATCTGCCATGCAGGCCATTTTTGCCCAGTCTCTTTCTTATGGTGGAGTCGTGAACACTGACCTTAATTGAGGCAAGTGAGGCCTGCAGTTCTTTAGACGTTGTCCTGGGGTCTTTTGTGACCTCTCGGATGAGTCGTCTCTGTGCTCTTGGGGTAATTTTGGTCGGCCGGCCACTCCTGAGAAGGTTCACCACTGTTCCATGTTTTTGCCATTTGTGGATAATGGCTCTCACTGTGGTTCGCTGGAGTCCCAAAGCTTTAGAAATGGCTTTATAACCTTTACCAGACTGATGGATCTCAATTACTTCTGTTCTCATTTGTTCCTGAATTTCTTTGGATCTTGGCATGATGTCTAGCTTTTGAGGTGCTTTTGGTCTACTTCTCTGTGTCAGGCAGCTCCTATTTAAGTGATTTCTTGATTGAAACAGGTGTGGTAGTAATCAGGCCTGGGGGTGGCTACGGAAATTGAACTCAGGTGTGATACACCACAGTTAGGTTATTTTTTAACAAGGGGGCAATTACTTTTTCACACAGGGCCATGTAGGTTTGGATTTTTTTTCTCCCTAAATAATAAAAACCATCATTTAAAAACTGCATTTTGTGTTTACTTGTGTTATATTTGACTAATGGTTAAATGTGTTTGATGATCAGAAACATTTTGTGTGACAAACATGCAAAAGAATAAGAAATCAGGAAGGGGGCAAATAGTTTTTCACACCACTGTATAGGGTCCCTAGGAGTCTACTTGATTGCTCCCTACTCCTCCATCATACTCAAAAAGAAGAGAATCACCCCTGGAGTGCTGTTCCTCACACTCCCTTGCCGGGTCACTGACTGCTATGCCTCCTCACCACCACACTGGCTATATTGCCTTTGGTTTCCATTTTTGATCTTCTACCTCCTCGCACCTACTCAGGTTCATCTTATGCTCCTGTGGGCATGGTGTGTTAAACATGATCCAATAGGAACCAAAAACGCAATTATGTACAAGTACAATCAACCCCAGTCTGCCAATTAAATACCCTGGGGCCTTATGACCACTCACACCCATGGAGGCACCATTCTTAATTTACAAACCAACACCATGGACCCTTAACACACGCCATCACACACCGCTACAGTGAACCTTTCCGAGTCCAAATTACAGTTTTCACTGGATTTGTGTTCTTGTTCGTGCGGTTTTAATTTAGCTGGGGAATCAATCTCTACAGAATGCACTCCAATCATCTGTAAATCATTATTAGACATTCATAATCATGGCAGAACAATTTGTATTTCTTTTTTGGGCACATTTTTATCCATCCATCATTGTGTCTGTTAAACTTGACTGTGTCGTGAGTGTTTATCGTTTTGTGCATAGCATCTTGTCAGTTTTCTTTAGTATCTGGTTGCAGTTAATTAGTTATCACCATCAGGGTTTATTCAGGGGGGTTTCTGTGTACATGTTATTTTTTTTTATTGTTTTGCATTCATCATTGATTTAATAATTCTTTCTCATTTATTTCATTTAACCACATTGTCACTTGTCTGTGTGTCTGCGGACCAAAACAAGGCTGGCTATGTTCCTGTGACCCCCTAAACAAAGCACCATTTTAAAAAATGTGAATCTGGGAGCATCACAGCTGCACTAATGTCTGCACCCCTCATTTTTATGTTAATGCTGACACCCTTTGCATTTTACTTTCACCGCTTCCCAACAGTAATGAACCTTGTATTTTGTATTCACCTCTCCCAGATGGCTGCAACCCAGATTTTGTTTGCACCATTTGTTAACACTGCTGTCTTCTTAATTATTCTGCATTCTTTGTTTTCTTAGTGCTATAGCTTGTCTTATCTTGTGTACTGCTTGCTGTTTTTATTTTTGACTAACCTGCACTTTGTGGCCGCCACAGCAGAGGAATCAGTTTAGAACCCTGGAAATGAAATTCTGCTTTCAAGGAACTGCTCAATTTTTCCCAGAGGTTCAAAGAAGCAGAGGAGAACATGCAACGGCAGCATCTACCACAAGTTGGCTAAACAGAACATGAAGAAGATGGGGTGGCCATCCAGTAGCAGATAAATTGCAGATGAAGTTGTGAACTGAACCTTACGAGACTTGCCCGGACACCACCAGACGGAGACCACATCTTTATATAAAAAGCACACGTATATTTAAGCACAAATCAAGTCTCACACAGCACACAGTGTACCCAGCACCAATCACCCCTTTTCCGGGCTTCTAACAATGTCCGTGGCCACCTTTCTTCTCCTCACGGGAGCTTTGTCCTGCTCCCACTTCTGACTCCAGCTCCTAGATTGTAGGAAGGCAACCCCTTTTATTTCTACCCGGATGTGCTCCAGGTGCCTTGTGACGTTCTTCCGGCAGCACTTCCCGGTGTGGAGGAAGTGCTGCCCTTTGCACCGGAAGCACTCCTGGTGTCCCTGGAAGGATCTTCCTCCATCTTCCAAGGTGTGGTGAAAGTAAATGTTTCCCGGGTTCCATGAGGCTTGAGGTGCCCCTGGCGGTTGCCACGGGTCCCAACGGGTTGGAACCTCCTTGCTCCTCTCCTGTGGTCCTCTCCTGATCCAGGGTGGTTGCCCCCTCATGGCCTGGAGGACATAAATGCCACCTCCCAGTCCTTCCAGGCATCCCGGCTGGGTAAGGACCCCAGCCTCTTGTGACAACCCACACTCTTGGAGTTCACGGTCTGCACTGATGTGCATTAACTTTATAAAGTTTGGCTTGGCCAGAGCCATCACTACATCCCACATGTGAAGCCTCACACCTCCTAAAGTCAGACAGCAATGATCTAGTGGAGCCCCTTTTGGGAACCTGTGTTTGTAGGCTCAGACCCCCATATTCCTGATGGTGGGTGATCATACTCCAGCTCGGCTAGGGTTCACCCACTTAGTGAGCAGCCCAGCTTGTGTCACAGCCGCCTTTTACGAAGTGTTTCTGACAGGTGTCAATAACACACTATGATGGCAGGCGGGCGGACAGCAAGGGGCCATCAACACAAATGGCAGGTAACAATGCAATCTGAGAAAGAAATTGATTTCAGCTTTTTAATTTGAAATTTACATATAAATATAGAGTATTTGCCTAATTTTATTTCTTATTTTCTTGCTGGCAAAAGCCATCCGTCTCATGAATCTGAAAGCAGCGCCTACAGGGAGTATTGAAAACCACTTGAAATCTGGTGGGACTGTAATGTGCCAAGGCAGTCTGTGTTTATGATGTATTGTTGGTGTTGATTTAATTAGTTTAAGACTGAAAGCCCACATAGATCATCGGGAAACATCACAATCCCCAAATATAAATAGTTTGAGAAACATGAAGATAAATAACAGCATGATGCATGACAAGTGAAAAAAAAATAAAAGCTACATCACTCTGCCGCCATAATTAAAGCGGATCTGGAGGAGTTGTGATTGGGTGGGTAAGGATGGCTGGCACATGTGTGATTACAAGGAAAACCACCCTGAGGAAGATGCCATTTCTTTTGGTTCTCAGATTTTTGACTCTAGTGAGAATCTTGGTAATGCCCTCACATGTCTTTAAAGGCTCTGGGACATTCTTCCGCTGTTCAATATCTGTAATTCATTCTTAAAGGTCTTGACATTTTCTCCCATTAGCCAGTGACAGATGTGGAGGTGTCCTGTACTGAAAATTGAGGATGCTAGTGTAGTATATTGTTTTAGCTTATTAACTCCCAGGATTAAAAAAACTGGTCACTCTCTGTATTATACCCTTACACATATACAGATTAACAATTCCATCCTTTTTCACCATTAGCTCCGACAATGCAAACTCCATAATCCCAGGTTCACTCTGACCACTGTCTGTGTGGAGTTTTCATGTTCTTTCCAAGTCTGCGTGGGTTATTCCTTACAAAGATGTGCAGGTTACTATAACTGGAGACCGTAATGCACATATAAAATGGCTTTACAGGTAATTTCTAAGCATTTTATTAGCACCTTTCACCGTTTAAAGAATTCCATAAAGAGCATAACTACTCACTGAGATGCTGAAGAGTCATCCGGGTGTGACAGGAAGCAAATGTTTTATTTACATCATTCACACAAAAATGAATGACTTTTTGGGGACCATACAGTGAATACGTGGCTTCATGTGAGGCGCTTCCAGGTTCACCACTTTAGTCTTTTTTGACCCGGACCCTCATTGACTGGCAGATATATACAGTAAGTTGAATTAACATTTAGAGAACTTCAGATATCTTTGAAATATAGTTCAGCTATCTGGAACTCATTTTCATGAATCTCAAAATAACTTCCTCTCTATTTAAAGATATCTGGAATACATTTGGTGATACCGCAAATGCATTACAGATAACTTAAAATGTACAGGAAGCTGCACTTTAGATATGCACTTGGAGTATCTTTGCTGTATTTTAGATCCCTCAAACTGATATTTATACACCAGAAAATAACTCCTATTCTTTTATGCAGTTTCTTTCCAAATGTCAAGAGATGTGCACTTTAGACTGATTGGCAGTTGTATATTGGGCAAATGTGAGGTAGTGCGCCTTGCGTTGGAATGGTAACCCTTCCAAGATTAATTACTGCCTAACAGTACATCTATCCATCCATCCATTTCCCAACCCGCTGAATCCAAACACAGGGTCACGGGGGTCTGCTGGAGCCAATCCCAGCCAACACAGGGCACAAGGCAGGGAACCAATCCTGGGCAGGGTGCCAACCCACCGCAGGACACACACAAACACACCCACACACCAAGCACACACTAGGGCCAATTTAGAATCGCCAATCCACCTAACCTGCATGTCTTTGGACTGTGGGAGGAAACCGGAGCGCCCGAAGGAAACCCACGCAGACACGGGGAGAACATGCAAACTCCACGCAGGGAGGAAGCGAACCCAGGTCCCCAGATCTCCCAACTGCGAGGCAGCAGCGCTACGCCTAACAGTACATCCATACTGGAAATACAAGAGTTTATAAAATGAATGAATCACTTCTGAACATTTTAATTGATGCTCTCCAATTTGCTTACAGAGCAAACAGATCTACAGAGGATGCCATTGCGCTAATAATAAACACTGTCCTCACCCACCTGGAAAGAGGAAATACATATGTAAGAATGCTGTTCATAGATTACAGCTTGGCATTCAACACTATCATCCCCTCAAAACTCGTCTTGAAGCTTGACGACCTTGGGTTGGGGACGACCATCTGCAGATTGATTTTGTCTTTCCTCACAAACAGGCCGCAGGTGGTGAGAGTCGGCAAACACACGTCCTCATCACTCATTTTAAACACAGGAGCGCCGCAGGGCTGTGTGCTTAGTCCCTTCTTGTATTCCTTGTTCACCCACAACTGTGTTGCAAAACACGGCACAAATACCATCATCAAGTTTGCAGACGACACAACCATCATAGGCCTTATCACTGACATCGATGAGACGGCCTACAGGAGAGGAGGTGCTGGCGTTGAGTAATTGGTGCCTGGATAACAACTTGTCTCTTAACGTCAGCAAAACCAAGGAGATGATCATGGACTATTGGAAACAGCAAGGCGGAGAACACCAGGCCATCTACATCAGCGGTGTAGAAGTTGAAAGAGTTAAAAGCTTCAAGTTCCTCAGAGTAAACATCACCGAGGATCTCTCGTGGACCCTTCACATAGACACTGTGGTTAAGAAAGCTCGCCAGCGGCTCTACTTCCTGAGGAGGCTGAGGAAGTTTGGCATGAATGCCAACATCACCTCAAACTTTTACAGGAGTGTGGTCGAGAGTCTGCTGATGGGCTGTATTACCGTCTGGTATGGGAGCTGCTCTGTCAGCAGCCGGAAATCACGACAGAGAATGGTGAAGGCAGCAGAGCACATCACGGGCAAGAGTCTCCCTGCCATTGAAGACATTTACCTCCATCGGTGCTTGCGTAAGACAAACAGCATCATAAAGGACCACAGCCATCCAGCACGCCAGCTGTTCTCCTTGTTACCGTCTGGCAGACAATACAGGAGTCTGGCTGCTCAGACTACAAGACTTAAGAACAGTTTTTACCACCAGGCCATTCGACTCCTCAACAGAAACACCTGAACACTTACATACACTTACATTACATCTACATTGCACTACATCTACATTGCACTACTCACACACAAACTGTACCTGCACACACTCTGAATACTGACTGGAACAAGGCATTTGCACTTTATGGAATATGCATGTGTACTTATAAAACATTATCTGTGCAATAACTGCCATTTGTACTTGCTGCTCATTCAACTCATATTGCTCTATAACTTCTTTTAAAACGTACACATGTTATTTTATTTGGCTAGTCTATTTTTAACTTGTAATTTTTTTTAATTATTTTTTACCTTTATTGGATCTAAGCTGAGTGACTTGTTTTTCTCATCATACACATTTCATTGTATGTTGACCCTGTGTTAACTTATATATGACAAATAAACCTAAACCTAAACCTAACCTAACCTTCTGTGCATTGACTGGAGGAATACAATATGTTCATTATTAACCTCAAAATGGTTGACAGATGTCACTTCTATTTTTTCTTTTTTATATTTATTAAGTGCATTTGAATATAATGCGTAAAGCACCTATTGTGATAGCTCCTGTCGGTCAGTCCACCGGAAACATGGGCCAATTTTTAAAAAAATGTGGTGCACTTATTTTTAAGGGAATGTGTTGAGACAGTAGAGTTGTCATCAAGATATCATGCTGTACACAGTTTTAAAATTTCAAAATCTCCCTTTGAAAAGCATTGCTTGTCTGTATTTCCCATGGATGGTCTGCAGAGGACTGAGAGAAAGTCAGTTCAGCTTACCACCCCCCGGTCTGGTGTGGTACTACTATTATTCAGGCCCTTTAGCTGCGTATGTGACAAGGCCACCCTCAGACCAGACCCTTGGTCGTGAACTCGAGAAAGTGCATCGGCGTTGGCATGGACAGAACCCTTATGATGAATAAGTGTAAACTTATACGGTTGAAGGTCAAGAAACCACCTGGTGACCTGTGGATTTGACTCTGTGTAGGGCCATCCACTTTAGGGGTGCATGATCCGTAACAAGAATGAATTTACGGCTCAAGAGGTAGTACCTCAACAGCGTAATCGCCCATTTAATCGCAAGGGCTTCCCTTTCCACCTGAACTATCTGGATGGTGGCACTTTCAAATGGCCTTAGCCATAGTGCCACCTCCTTCCAGAGATCAAAGGCTTGTTCCTGGGTTGGCTGATCTGGGTCGAATATCCAGTTTTTTATTATTTCCACCTGCTGGTCTGGGGATGCCCCACATTTAGCTAGGGTCTTGACCTTAGTGAGGGGGACATCTCTCTCCTCCGAGAGAGCATAATAAGCCCCCTTTGCTTCTCCCATTGGGACCAACCCACTCCTGTGTGTCTCTCCCATACACTCCCTTTGTTTCTTTGATAGCCCGGTTATGTATATTGGGGGTGGAGCCTGTACCGGGTCTATCCAGACCACGGGACAAACTCCCCATTCGGAAACTCGCCCCCGGTACTCTCCCACCTGGTTAATTTTCAGGTCTTGTCCCTGTTTCTTCTGGGCTTCTTGCATCCTGCCAACTACGCCACTGTCACAATAACAGTCAAAAGATATCAAAAAAGGTTTAGGGCAGCCACCTGTATATTATGTCCTGGCTGCAAATTGGTCATTCAGTTTGAATTGTTCACAGGTCTGAGTCCAACATAGAACTGGTTTTCAGATGAGAATATGGCAGTTTTCAATGGTGAGACAGGAAGTGACATCATCAACGACTCTGGAACTGGAGTAACATTATCAATGGCGCCGGTACTGGAAGTGACATCATCAATTGCACCGGTACCGGAAGTGACATCATCATAGGTGCCAGAACTGAGCGGGATTTCCAGTGGATGGTCTGCAGAGGATTGAGAGGGAAAGTCATTGCAGCTTGCCACCCCCTGGTCTGGCGTGGTACTACTATTATTCAGGCCCTCTAGCTGCCTCCCAATCACACATGTGTAACAGTATTAAAACAGAGGAACGTTTCGTGCAACTTCAACTATGAATTAAGTTTACTGCTTCAATTTTAACCTTGACATTGGTAACACCAACATGTATCTTTTGTATACTTTCGTCTTTTTTGACTCAGATAGCTGCAGACTGCATGTGCGGGTAGGAAGTTGCTGTCACCTGCTGCTTGTGTGCGGGTGGCAATCATCCATCGGCAAATCGAGATGGTTGCATGGTGGGGCAGTGGGTGGGTTCTGCATCTGAAAGTTGTTTCTACTTTTTGGAGTCTTCCCATCAGGTTGAGCACAAGCAGAAGACAAGCAGTGCCTCAGCATTTCACACTACACGTGATGTTTTAAGTCATAACAGGTAGGGGAAATGATTTTCCTACCTGTGATAGTATAAAATGCAAACACAGAAAATAAAAGGTTATCGAAATATGAATATAGTACCCTGTTGTGTGTAAGCCACTGTACAAAAAGTAAGAAAAAATCACTTACTTAATATTTACTGTAAACTTTTTCCTTTATAATGATTCACTATTCACCCACAATTACAGCAGCGTAGGTGAGCAGAGAGCTGAAGAGACTTCGTACCAGGAAAGCAGCGGGTCCAGATGGAGTATCGCCACGACTGCTGAAGGTCTGTGCATCGGAGCTGGGGAGTCTTCTACAGCGCATCTTCAACCTGAGCCTGGTACAGGGGAGAGTCCCAAGGCTTTGGAAAACATCTTGCATCACCCCAGTCCCAAAGATATCACGTCCTAGTTGAGCTGAATGACTTCTGGCCTGTCGGTCTGACGTCACATGTGATGAAGACCATGGAGAGGCTGCTGCTTCACCACCTGAGGCCACAGGTTCAACATGCCCTCGACCCTCTGCAGTTCGCATACCAGGAGAAGGTGGGAGCGGAGGATGCCATCATCTATATGCTACACTGATCCTTCTCCCACTTGGACAGAGGCAGTGGTGCTGTAAGAATTATGTTTCTAGACTTCTCTAGCGCCTTCAACATCATCCAACCTCTGCTCCTTAGGGACAAGCTGACAGAGATGGGAGTAGATTCATACCTAGTGGCATGGACGTGGACTATCTTACAAGCAGACCTCAGTATGTGCGTCTCGGGAACTGCAGGTCTGACATTGTGGTCAGCAGCACAGGAGCTCCGCAGGGGACTGTACTTTCTCCGGTCCTGTTCAGCCTATATACATCGAACTTCCAATACAACTCGGAGTCCTGGCACGTGCAAAAGTTCGCTGACGACACTGCTATCGTGGGCTGCATCAGGAGTGGGCAGGAGGAGGAGTATAGGAACCTCATCAAGGACTTTGTTAAATGGTGTGATTCAAACCACCTACACCTGAACACCAGCAAAACCAAGGAGTTGGTGGTGGATTTTAGGAGGCCCAGACCCCTCATAGACCCCGTGATCATCAGAGGTGACTGTGTGCAGCGGGTGCAGACCTGTAAATATCTGGGAGTGCTGCAGGGTCTATTGTAGGCATGGAGATGGACAGTTTGACATCTGTGGCAGAGTGACGGGCGCTCAGCAGGCTCCTGTCAATCATGAAGAATCCACTGCATTCTCTAAACAGAGTCATCTCCAGAAAGAGGAGCAGCTTCAGCGACAGACTGCTGTCACTGTCCTGCTCCACTGACAGACTGAGGAGATCGTTCCTCCCCCAAACTATGCGACTTTCAATTCCACCCGGGTGGGTAAACGTTAACATTATTCAAAGTTAGTGTCTGTTTTTACCTGCATTGTTATCAATCTTTAATTTAATATTGTTTTTGTATCAGTATGCTGCTGCTGGAGTATGTGAATTTCCCCTTGGGATTAATAAAGTATCTATCTATCTATCTATCTATCTATCTATCTATCTATCTATCTATCTATCTATCTATCTATCTATCTATCTATCTATCTATCTATCTATCTATCTATCTATCTATCTATCTATCTATCTATCTATCTATCTATCTATCTATCTATTTTTCCGACTCTGTAATTTACTAGTATGACCAGACGACCAGGTGACTGGGACAGTCCCAATTTCAGGCTATGTGGTCCGATAAATAATTGTAGAATATCAAAATGTCCTGGTTTGGACAGGCTGCCCATCTAATAAAACATCACTATACGGACACAATCATCTTCTCAATTAAGTTTTAGAAATGAGGCAAGAGCCCATTACCTTGCTATCTCCTCTGGAAAGATGACACTAAACAGAATGTGCCATCCCGTACCTGAATCCACTTTAGTGCTAATGCCAACCAGCCATATATACAGTATATATTTAACTCAAAATTCCACATGTCCCTGGTCAGACATATTCTGAAAGAGATCAGTCCACAGGCAAATGATGTCAAGTTTAATGGCATTCAAATAATGCCAGTTATGACTGACTGACTGACAAGTAGCTCTCCTTCAAGGATGGGCATCCCTTTGCTGAGAATGACAGTCAAGTCAAAGGAGAGCTGCTATCACTCATGGGATTATGAGTGTTCAAATTTGGACAGGATCTTTTTCCTCGAGCTCCTCTAAACTAGCATTTGTAGTATTTTGTAAGAGTGTGGGTAGTGACCTCCTGTACATCCTTGCGATTGTCTACGCTGAGTGTGCTGGGCTGGTAACATCACTTCAAGAGAGGCCTACCCAAATCAACCAGCTAATTTCATTTAGCAGTTCAGTTATGGTACCCTGTAGAGGTCGTTGCAAGAAGAGAATGAAAACAAAACTGAGTGCCACTATGAACAGTGCCTCCACATCCTCTGTCTTAGACACAGACACTTTTAGCCAATGAATTATTCATCAGAAGTGTGTCAAGAAATGCCACTAAAGTTCCTTTATACCAACAGCTATACGCCTACATAATTCTTCACTGTTACTGGTACTGCCATATCAGATTTTTTTTTTCTTTTGAGTTATTCTTGTGTATATTTGAAAGAGGTTTGATGCTTGTCATAATATTATATATTATACTTCTGTAAAAAGCCAAATTTCCTCCTGTGGACAAATAAAGTTCTATCTATCTATCTAGAAGGTCACATCTCTGAAACTTCATGGTGGTTGTTTTTGCTAAGATGTGTTATACACAATAACTCAGTTGGCTGGTGCACAAGCAGTGTCTGCATCAGCAAAATGGACTGCTGTGGATTGTGGTGGACAAGTGTGGCTGAAGAGGTGAAGCAAATCCCAATCTGAGGGAGAGCAGGTAGAACATTGGTTAGAAGGAGTTTGCACATTCTCTCCTAATGTATTCATGGGTTCTCACCAGTAAATCACACTTCTTATATTCTCCAAAGACAGGCTGGTGTGCAGCAATGCTGACTAGTGGTTCCATGTTGGCATGGGATGGATGTACTCCTCTCATATTTGACAAGATTAGTGCTCTGCTCTCCATAATGTGATTGAGTCTGGTCAACCTATAATCTAAATGCTATGCGGTGGCAATTTCACTTTTCCATGAATGAATGTGGTAGACTATGACACTATAGCCCTCTCTATCACTGGATTTGAAACCCTTGGGAAGAAAACATTTAGCTCTATCAACAAAGATTCTAATAATGGTGACCCTTGAATTCTCTTATGGGCTCAAGCAGGTGCTTATAGTGAGAGGAAATGAACTTGGAGATGATAAGAGCGCAAGATCCCAAATTTAGTCAAACAAGGATTGCAATTATAAAGTCAAATATAATAACCAAGTGCCAAATTAAACCAGAGAACTAAAAGGGAAGTGTCTTGAAAATGAAGTCAAAGTTAAAACAAAACAAAACAAAACAAAACAAACTGCTTGTTATTTAAAAGCCGAACTACTGTGAAATCACAAAGATTCTCTTTTTATTTAACCACTGAGCTATAACCATAGTTTAACTCAGCTGAATTACATATAGCTACGTGTAATATTTACATCATTTCATCACTGATGTGACAGAAGGGACATACCAATGTTAAAAAATATTAATGGCACAAAGAACAAAATAAAAAGCAACATCAAATTAAAAAAATAAAAAAAATAAAAGAAAAATTAATAAGAGAGGTTTAATAACATTTATATATAAATGACAAAACAACTAAAAAATAAATAAAAATAAACCACAGTCGTAACACAGGCAGTCCTACTGGTGCAATGCAGGCTCACACCTAACTGGAGATTTATTTTCTGTGTACCATATTACTGTATATGTTAAATCTATATTTCATTTTTTTTGCACAGTTATGATATGTAGATGATATTTTGGAACTCACAAGTGTTCATGATTTGGAACAGAATTGTTGTGTTATTACATTACATGGACTCTGCTGTATAGACTGAAATGCTGAACTGACATCACTGGAATTGCTTAATGTGGTTAATGTTGGAACAATGGGACTTTATTTTAGCATTCTGCTTTGATTTGGTTGTGGTTTAACTAATCTTTGTGCTTCAATTAGTCAAAAGATTAACTGATCCAAATGGTGTTATTTGTATGTTAATTATTTGTTGTTTTGTTTTTGTTGTTTTTTTTTTGTTGGATTTTATAGATTTTAATAACAAATAACATTCCATATCAATATGTCAAGTTTTATAAGACTTGGATCAAAACAAATCAACCCCCAGCCATGAGAAAGAGAGCTAAGCCAGCCGAGTAAAACTTTACACTAGTAAAGATAAGTACAGTGGAAACTCGGTTTGCGAGCATAATTCGTTCCGGAAACGTGCTCGTAGTCCAAAGCACTCGTATATCAAAGTGAATTTCCCCATAAGAAATAATGGAAACTCCGATGATTTGTTCCATAACCCAAAACTATTCATATAAAAATGATTAATACAAAATATAAAGTAAAAATACATAAAACAAATTAACCTGCACTTTACCTTTGAAAAGAATCATGGCTGGTGTGAGTGAGTTTCTAAACTCTTGTGGGATTGCACTCAACGGGACGACACACGGAAGAGCGTCCCAAAGCAATCGCAGTCTCCCAGTAGCAGTTCGCCATAAAAGCGAATCCGAAAAGATCGCGGACATGCTATAAGCGCCTGCCGTCGATGGGTGATACAAGGGACAAGGAACAAGGAACATTATAAATGCGCAGGGCCCTGCTTGACTGCTGTGTCTGTGTATAGGAGAGCGGCAGATCCCGCTACAATAACCGCGCTGTTGCTGTTTCAAGCTGAATAAAGCAGGTGTTGCTAAAGTACTGAGACTCAGCTTCGTGTTTTAGGGTGCAAGACGGGGACTCGCACGTCACAGAACACACGCGCGCGAGCACACACACACACACACGTGCACACACAGTCACAATGCTAATGCTGCAGTAAACAGTATATGCTCGTACAAATGTTGACAATATGAGTGAGGCACACCGACTCAGATGGAGAATAGGAGACAATTGCCCACAATCCTGCAGCGAGAGGGAGAGAAGAACCGTCAGCTCTGTTGTGATCACATGACGCTCAGCAGACAAAGCGTATACATACTACTCGTACTGCAAGACCTCGCTCGTTTATCATGTCAAAACTTATTAAAAATTTTTGCTCGTCTTGCAAAACACTCGTAAACCAAGTTACTCGCAAACCGAGGTTCCACTGTAAATAGATAAATTAATAAAAATAAATAGAATAAGAAAGAGGGGTGAGAATATGCTCTCTTAGTTTAAATGCTTATTCTAAAATGTTATTGATATAAATCCTGCCAGGTTTTGAAAAAGTTCTGCACAAATCCTTTAAGTGCGAATTTGATTTTTTCCAGTTTCAAATAATATATAACACCAGTTACCCACTGACTTAGAGTTGGAGAATTAGGATTCTTCCAGTTAAGCAAAATAAGTCTACGTGCCAATAGTGTAGTAAAGGCAATCACAGTTTGTTTGTCCTTCTCCACTTTAAGCCCCCCTGTGAGCCCACCAAACACAACTGTTAGTGGATCAGGAGGGATTGTGACTCCATGGCTGTCTGAAAGGCATTTAAAGATTTTGGTCCAGAATGATGTTAATTTGGTGCAGGCCCTAAACATGTGAACAAGTGAGGTTGGAACTTGATTGCAACGTTCGCAGGTTGGATCTCGCCCTGGAAACATTTTGGACAATTTTAAATGAGAGAGATGTGTTTGATATATAATTTTAAGTTGAATAATTGTATGCTTTGCGCATATGGAGCTCGAGTGAATTCTGTGCGTGGCTGCCTTCCACTCCTTTTCTGAGATGTTGAGTATGAGATCCTTTTCCCACCGTACTCTTGGATCTTTGAAAGGGAGGGACTGTAAAATGGTTTTATATATTACAGAGATGCTGTCTGAGTCCTCAAGACTGATTGATATTTTTCCGTCATGGAGGTAGGTGGGAGGTGAGGAAAATTGGGCAGGTTCTGTTTAACAAAGTTACTGATTTGAAGGTAGTGAAAGAAATGTGTTGCTGGAAAGTTAAATTTGGAGTGTAATTGTCCAAAGGATGCAAAGATGTTGTCTATGTACAGATCTCTAAGTGATTTAATCTTATTTTAGAATAAGGATATGAAGAAGGCATGACTCAGCACTCAGTAATGATGGGTAAACTGCTGCCTAATGGAGAGGAGATGTAAACCAGACAATAGCCAAGAGAGGAAGGTCTTCTTCTTTTCCATCTGAGAAGGACATAAACTGCTGTGAGTTTGCCTCTGGAGGGATTCTGTAACTAAAAAAACGAGCCACCTAGATGAAGAAGGAAGATCATCTTAAAACTGCTGCACCTGCAAAGGTCCAGGTACTTCTGCCTGTGCTTCCTCTTAAGGTACAATCAAAGTAAAGTTAATTACACTTAAATTATATTGAATAAAAAAAACAGTTTGCCCCAACTGGTAATCTGCCTGTAGTTTCTTGCCTATTTCCTAAAAAGCTGGGATGTTGTGCAAAATGTTAATAAAAACAGAATGTGATGATTTGCAAATCAATTCAACCCATATTTAATTGGAAATAGTCAAAAGACAACATATCAGATGTTGAAACTGAGAAATTCTACTGTTCAGTGAAAATCATATATTCATTTTGAATTTGATGGAAGCAACACTTCCCAAAAATGTTGGCAACAAAAAACTGGGAAAAGTTGAGTAACACCAAAAACAAAAAGAACACACTTGACGAAACATCTCACAGATAATGAGGCTAATTGGCAACTGGTCATTAACATGATTGGGTATAAAGGAGACCCCCAGAGAGACGGAGTCTCTCAGAAGTAAAGATGGGCAGAGGTTCACCACTCTGTGCAACAATTTAAGAACAGCGTTCCTCAACGTAAAACAATGTGGGGATTTCACCACCTATGGTATATAACATCATTAAAAGGTTCCAGAAATCCAGAGAAATCTCTGTGTGTAAGGGACAAAACCGATCCTGGATGGCCATGATTTCCAGGCCGTCGTACAGCAATGCATTAAAAGCACACACAGTTCTGTAGTGGAAATGAAATAACTGCACTTCGGCAACACCATTGTTTGTGAATGCAGTCTGTCCTTGCATCCACAAATACCAGTTCAAACTCTACCATGCAAAGATGAAAACATATAACAACACAATCCAGAAACACCTCCACCTTCTCTGGGCCCAAGCTCATTTAAGATGGACTGAAGAGAAGCGGAAAACTGCCCTGTGGTCAGAGTAATTGAAATTTGAAATTCTTTTTTGAAGTCATGGATGCTGTCCCGGATAAAGAGGAGAAGGACCACCCCACTTTATATCAGTACTGTGAAATGATTAGACTCGACATACGTAAAAAGGTTGGGGGCAGCCACTCATATAATAACCCTGGCTGCAAAGGATTTTGAAAATTAGCACAGATGTGTATTCGATGGAGTCCAAACAAGAAGTGAATAACTGTTGTTAAGATGGCGGCTTTAAATGCCAAGACTGGAAGTGATGTAACGGAACCGGTAGTGATGTGCTTCTGGGCACGGGCACCGGAAGTGATGTGTTCAGGGATGAATTAGGCAGGTTTTCGTGTATTTGGTCTGCAGAGATAACAGAAGAAGGTTTAGCGCACCCCGCCACCCCCTGGCCTGGCATGGAATTACCTTCACCTAGTCCATACAGCTTCCTATTATTCGCATGTGTGTGACAGTACACTGTTCAAATGTCAATATCTGCAATGGTATGGAGGTGCATTAGTTCACTTGGCATGGTTGGCTTACACATCGGGGAGGGCACCAGTAATTCTGAATGATATATACAGATTTTGGAGCATATGCTGCCATCCAGATGATGTCTTTTTCATGAAACTCCTTACTTATTTCAGCAAGAGAGTGCCAAACTGCATTGTGCACGTATGACAACAGCATGACCCTTTAGGTACCTAAAATGGCCTGTCTGCAGTCCAGACCTGTCACACATTGTGAAACAGAAAATATGATGATGGACACCCTGAGGTGTTAAGCAGGCAGGAATGGGACCACATTTCACTTTAAAAACTACAGCATTTGGTCTGTCAGTTCCCAAATGTTTATAGACTGCTGCTAAAAGAAAAGCTGGTGCAATACCGTGGTAAACTTTTTTGAAAGGTGTTGCTGCCTGGCATCAAATTCAAAACGAGCATTAAATTCCTTTTTTATTTATATTTTACACAGTGTCCCAATTTTTTTTTGGAAATGAAGTTGCAAGAGGAGATGTCCTCAATAGATATGTAGAGTATAGTCTTAATGTAGGTGAAATAGTACTATATGAACAAGGACGTACCTTAGTGGCTGAAGCGCCAACTGTATAGTGGGCACGCTATGGCTATAAGCCAGGACACCTCTGCTATGGAAGGACCGGGGGAGCCAGTGTGGAGAGAACACTACCCCCCCGAAACACTAGATGGCCGCCCCCCTGGGTGGCAGCCATACCTCAGACTCCCTCAGGGCTTCATGGGAGATGGAGTCCGATATAGGCCTGTTGGGATCAGGGGGCGATGCAGCTGTTCCTGAGCCCGTGTGGGTGGTTCTCCCACCACACCCGGAAGTGCTGCTGGAAATAGGGCACTTTCGGATGCCTTATATAAGGGTCCCATGGACAGTACTCGGTGAGCCAGAGTCAGATGGAAGGTGGACGAAGCTTGCCGAGGAGGAGTGGAGGAGTAAAAGAGAAGAAGAATCATAAGTATTGTGTGCTTTTGTGTTTGTGGGACTGAGTTGTGCCTGTGGGAAACGGGGAAGGCATTTCCCACCTAGTGAAGAAAATTAAAGTATATTTTGCTTTGTAAGTGTGCCTCTAATGTCTGTCTGTGTCGGGTTGGGTGGCTGGCATGCCCCCTAGAGTTGTTACAGCAGGTAAAAGCACTATACAATACTAAAGTTGGGAGTAAATGCTCTCACATGGCAAAGAACCTCACGTTTAGGGTTACTGTGGAAAACAAGGCATTTGCTCACGATATTACAGATTACAACATGGTTTACCCAGTCTTACTAGAGTTTTCCATTTTTTATGTTCACAGCTAATCTCTGTGCTGTTTGCTGCTTTGAAGGGTGCCTTGGGACAGCCTATCATGGTGGGCACTATATATGGTTAGAATAAATCAAGCTCAATAAAAGATCTCACTGCACCATGAGGCGTGCGTGACCCAGTAGCCCATTCAGGTACTTTGGTAGGGGCAGCCAGGCATTGCACAGAAAGGCCTGAGGTTTGAACACTTTTTTCTATGGCAGGCTTTGTACTCATTATCAGCTTGGCGACTTGACAGTTTTGTAGAAATGCATTATTACACCTCAGGCGTAACGAGGCTAAGGGAACTGATTTATTCATTTTTATTTATTCTGAGCCATTTTCCCAGAGATATGTCCTTGAGATGTAGCATATTATCACTGGCATGTCCCTGAGGTGACAAAACTGTAAAATATTCCCTAGTTCAGACCATAGAAAAAGAAAGAAAGAAAGAAAGAAAGAAAGAAAGAAAGAAAGAAAGAAAGAAAGAAAGAAAGAAAGAAAGAAAGAAAGAAAGAAAGAAAGAAAGAAAGAAAACAATTTTATTCATTGACGATTAACAGATCATTTCCATTTTAATATAAAACAAACAACAACACTCACATACAAAAAAACTCATACTTCAAATAAGAAACTTCAGTTAATCGCCCAAACGTTTACAAAGTGCCATATCAGTGCACCACCCTTTACAAAAGAATTCACATTTGAAGTTGTTTAACAGAATTTATATTCCAGATCAACTCTTGCATTCACAAGGGTAAAATTATCTTAAGAATATAACATTTGACTTTTCTAGATTTGTAAATAGCCAACTTTCAGGAAATTGATGATTTTACCTTCCAGTTGATTTCCCTTATTTTTGGAAATGTACGATTATTAAAAGGCAAGTTGAGATTATTTAAAGAGAAATACTCGGAAAGAGACGGCCTCTTTCTCTTTGGCTCTGCCCACAGAAGGGTATTTTGTCAGTAACTGAAGGATCAATCAGTGAGACAGACGAAGTAGCAGCAACAATGTCATGCAGCACTTGCCATTTCAGATCGCCTGTTCACTTGTTTATGGGTGGTCAAACCCTTCATTGCTGTGATCAACAGCCTCATTGCTATTTCTAGGACAGCTGCCACACTTAAAACATTTCATCGGTTCAGTGGTATCAAAAATAATATTGTTAAAACCATCAACTTCAAATCTTAAGGCTACATGAAGGTCTTCATTTACAGTGCATTGTTTCAATAGCTCTTGTCTCCAAAAGGAAAAACGAATCATGCTTTAAGGATCTTTACAGCCTGAAGGGATTCTTCTAATTCTGGACACTCCTTGTTCATACCTACCTAGTTCTTTTTCCAAAACGTCATTAGAGAGGAAAAGGGGAACATTATTACTAATAATACTAATAATACATTTTATGGACAGTTTTATTGATAGTTTGACATTGTGATCTTTTTGTCCTCACAGGTGGCGCAGTGGTAGTGCTGCTGCTTTGCAGTAAGGAGACTGTGGAAGATTGTGGGTTTGCTTCCCAGTTCCTCCTTGTGTGGATATCGCTTTGAGTACTGAGAAAAGCACTATATTAATTATTAATTAGTGGGGAGAGATAGTGGCAAACTGAAACAAGTGCCTCTTGATTGACTATTTGGTTGCCTCTTGGTTGACAGGCACATTAACTAAATCCATGGAGTCTACTGCTTATTTGTGAAGCAGCAATATGCGTTCCTCTAGGGAGCAACAAAAGGCAGGTGAAATTTTTACACCAAGTCAGCGAGTACAAAATTCAAAATCTTTCCTGTAGGAACTGGCAATCACAGAGAAGACCATCTTGATCACCCTCGGGACTTTCAGGATTTCCCAAAGAAATAATAATAATTCATTACATTTATATAGCGCTTTTCTCAGTACTCAAAGCGCTATCCACACAGGGAGGAACCGGGAAGTGAACCCACAATCTTCTTACTGCAAAGCAGCAGCACTACCACTGCGCCACCTGTGAGGACAAATGGCAAAAGAAAGACAGTAAAGACAAACCTTCAGTTGACCACTCACCACTCTCATAAAAGAAAAAGAAAGAAAGAAAGAAAGAAAGAAAGAAAGAAGTGATCTCTGCTCAGAGGAATAGTTCACTCATAGAAGTCCTCCTGTACATTGCGCTTAGAATATTGAGAAAATGGCTATATAAATGTAATGAATTATTATTATTATTTTTATTATTATTATTTGTGTCTTCTTTGCCTTGATGTTGTATACTGTCTTTTTGACAGAAAATAAAATAAAGAAGAATGTGGATCCCCCAAAGCAGAAACAAATTTCACCATTTAGCCCAATGAGAAGAATGTTAATTAAATGTGAAATATCTTTGGTCTACCGAATGTATATCAGAGGTGTTACTTGAAAGAGTACCATTTAGTTCAGCCTGACAGAATAAGAGACAGATGTGGTGAACATCCTTTCCATTGTGAAAGGATTGATAGAGTTCTGTGAGAGAAAGTGTTATGATCAAATGAAGCTTATAAAAATTCCAGAAAAAAAGCCTGCAGTGCCAACATCCTACTCGAGGAATATGTCTAACTGTGCTTTCTTAGACTTGAAATGAAGACGATGTGACAGCAACAGAGCATCATGGAAATGTAATGTCACTTTTACCTGGTTGGACCTAGCAATATGCATATGAAAGTCCTCAGTCGTTCAAGAGATATTGTGAAAATATTCACAGCAGTGGATGAATGGTGGCTAGGGAATCCATTCCCGGACGGGTTTATCCATTCCCAGGAATTTGGGATACCCGCATTTCATTCCCGGGAATCCCGGGCTCCCCGGGATGACACAGTGCACGCGCATCTCACATGTGAACAGTTTTAGAACGACCGACACTTATTTTTAATAAAACTACTGCAATATGTTGGCACAAATAAAAGACTAACCTTATCTACAAACAGTTCATGCTGTCATATAAGTACATGTATCTTTAGTTGTGGTAATAGGAGCATAGAAAGCGCAATGTCCTCACAGGTGGCACAGTGGTAGTGCTGCTGCTTTGCAGTAAGGAGACTGTGGAAGATTGTGGGTTCGGTTCCTTCCTGTGTGGATAGTGCTTTGAGTACTGAGGAAAGTGCTATATAAATGTAATTTATTGTTATTATTAACGTGTCCAGCATGCGGTCGTCCAGGCAAGAATGCATCTTTGTGCAGAAGTACGCCAGCCGCTGAGAAAGTACATTCTGCCCCCACTGAAGTAGGCAGCACAATCATCAGATACTGATACACTGAAACACCGCCATTTCAGCTTTTACTGATGCATCCAGTTTCTCATCATCATTCTGTGATGGCAAGTTTCTTGGCACAGATAATGCGGATGCAACAGACTGACGCATTGCAATTTCAAGTTGCTGTTCAAAGCTGTTGTCTGATGAAGTGCAAGCTGCAGCAATGGTGCCACCTTAATTATTTTCAACTATAACTCTGTTATTTCTTGATCGATTTTTACACTTTTACACACTATATATGCGATCTTGGCCGTTCCCGTTTTCCCGGGAATTACAGCAGCTTCATTCCTGGGAATACGGGAATGAAAAATGTCCTGGAATGGATTCCCTAATGGTGGCCTTTTCAGCCATCCCTGAACCCAGAATAAATACTGAGCAAGTGAAAATAAAGACAAAATCCATATTTCTTTTTAGCTGAGATTGAAATCCTTAGTAATTCATGAAGGCTAATAAACACATTGCATTTGGTAGTACTGCATGATTAATAATAATTTTAATTCTTAATGGTTTCTTCACATGTGGACAAAGCTGGCAGCACAGTCAGGATTATGTTTTCTTGATTTCTCCAGTGCCTTCAATCATCCCCGTCAGCAGTGGCACCAGTGACAGTTCTGGTGACCTCAGTCAACAGGCCACTCACCCCACTCCTGGGCATTTTTCAGTCACAATCAGAATGAGAATTCACTTTATTGGCCAGGTATGCTAATGTGTAGTAGGAATTTGTCTTGGATAGTATTGCTGCAACATACAAAGACAACACAGAATACAAAGGTTAAATATAAGAAGATAAAATATAAAATGATAAAATATGATGCAGAATACAAGGGCAATACAAAAGAATAAAGAGAGATGATTAAAATGTCTAGACAATCTAGAATGAGAGAATAATTTTAGTTATAGTGGTAACAGAGTTTTGGTATGCTTTCCACAAATTAAAACATAGCACCTGTCTTAGAAGTAGTATAAAAGGGTTAATAAATGTCAGAAACCTGTTCAAGCTTATCAGGAAAACAGATAAAGGTCAAGTAGACAACAAAGAACACGTAGCTTGTGGCTGTTGGTTAAAGGAGTTGGCTGACTATCATGTACCCAGTAAGACATGATGGATGTTATGCACAAAGGAACTCAAGAAGTATTGAAAAGTGTTGTTAGGACCAAGACTCAAGTAGAAAGAAGACTATTTTGGGGCATGTATGCTGGTTATGCTTTCTGCTGGAAACATCCAATGTCTCTTGAGACAGTCAGAGTGAATGCAAGCTAGTGAACCGATGAATAAGTATTAATTAATTAATCAAGTAGTAAGTAAGCATCAATTCAGCTCTATTTTGTAAATTTAGTTATCTATAAATATACTGTAGCTGTCTGTCTTTAGTGATGGAATGGATCCCTCTTCATGATAAGAAATTAAAGGTGCAATGGAAAAGCTTCCTCCTGCCTGGTTCTTTGAGTTAATTATTAATAGACTAGACAAAAAACCTGTTTCGACAACGTAAGATGAAACGGGCACGAGTTTGTGTCAGTAGTGTATGAAGAACAAATGATAAGTAAGAAATAAATAAGAAAGTGATGTAAGTAGTGATAATTAACTAAGAGGTTTGGGATATGTATGACTTTATCACGGCAAAAAATACTGTACACTTAAAAAAGACATGCTATCTATGACAACGTTTTTTGTTTGTATACAGGAGGCCTGTCAGTATGCAACTAAAGTTGTAAAATCTCTCTGTAGACTACATTTTTTGTTAAGACACTCTCACTGTTTGGTAGTAATTTTCCTTGATGTGGCCCATCTTTAACTTGCACCTTCACATCACTTGCCCGCTGAAAGTACTTAATAATAATATGTTCTTACGTATTATTTTGAGTGTGAGGGTTGGCTGTGATTGGGGCTAATATCCTACGCCTGGGCGGAAGGATTTGGGATTTCAGAATAATAATCCCGAAATGCGTAGGCTAAATCCGCCGCCTTCCGCGATGAAGCAAATTTTCTCTTTAGAGGCATTTATATAAGTTGGAAGTGAGATGAACTTTGAAATGTTTAAGTCATGAATGTACCTGTTGAAGACAGTTGTATAATGCGTAGGCTAAATCCGCCGCCTGCCGCGATGTTGTGGTTGGATTTCGGTCTCGTAAGGTTTTTCAGGCAGAAGGCGACTACGCATTTGGCTTCGGACTGACGTCAGTGAGTGAGTGAGTGAGTGAGGAGGCAGGTGAATTATGTATTAAGATATATATCTAAGGTAACAATTTCTCCCACAACATAGATACTGAGTAGAAGCTCAGACCAATGATCTTTGGGGCCCTCGTCCTTACTTTAGACTCATATAGGACTTCAATGTGCGGTAAGTTACAGACTTTACAGGCTCTGATGAGATGTTGCAGATTGGCCTTAGCCTGAACAGAGGCACCACCAAACCAAACAGTTATAGATGACGTCAGAATGTACTCGATGATGGCTGTATAGAATTGGTTCAATATTGCTTGAGAGAGATTTAATTTCCTCAGCTGACCCAAAAAGAACATTCTCTGATGGGCTTTCTTAATAAGGTTTTGGGGTAGCACAGGGCCCAGAGACTTAAATGACTCTGTCATCCCAACAGATGAAACATTTATAGCAAGTGATAGGTGAGAAGTTGTTTTTTCCTTAAATCTATGATCATCTGAATTTTTTTGAATGTTAAGGTCCAAATTATTATGGACGCACCACACCTTCAGATGGTCTACCTCTTGTCTGTTTTTGGGCTCACCATTGTTTGACATGTGGTCTATTAGTATTATGTTATCTGCAAATTGAAGACATTTGAAAGATAAATCACCAAAGGTACAGTCATTTGTATAAAGTGAGAAGAGTAGTGGGGTAAGCACACATCCCTGTGGTGCACCAGTACTAAGGGTTAATGGGGCAGACGTGTGTGCCCAACAGCACATATTGTTTCCTATCTGTAAGTAAGTCTGTGATCGAATGGTAGATTGAACTGGGCAGGTTGAACTGGGCGTGTTTCTTATCTAGGAGCTCTGGGATGATTGTACTGACAGCAGAGCTAAAGTCCACACACAAGATCCTCATAAATGCCTCTGGCGTATCAAGGTGTCGGTAAATAAAGCTCAGATCAAAATTCACTGCACCGTCCATAGACTGGTTGGCCCTGAATGCAAACTGAAATGGGCCCAGGTAGTCTTTTGTAACATTCTTGAGGTAATTTAGAATAAGGTGTTCAAAGGTCTTCACTACCACAGAGGCTAAAGGTAGGCCTGGAATGATGGTGAAGGTCTTGAAGCAGGCAGGATTGGTTGAAAATGTCTGCTCATTGGTGATATGCACATTGTATCCCCTTTAAATCCCCTATCAATGCACTCCATGTGCATCAGGACCTGCCATGACAAGGTTGCCCTCATCCTTGCAGAAGTAGGAATGTGCAAAAATCGACTGCTGTAAATCATGTGCTCAACTATGGCAATTTCAAAAATGAGGGTCACAGATGCTGTACATATACTTTGGTGTCTTATTCGATTGTGTGTCATTTTGTTTAAACTCTTTGTCATAAGGCTTTGTACTGAAATAACAAAATACAAACAAAAAGAACATGTCAATCCAAATTAAAGGAGGCCACAGATGACCCATGCCCAACAAGACTGCTCTATCTGTTAACAGACCAGTGTTCTTCTTTGTTTTACATATGGAGAGGTATGTGTGACAATTTAAGCATTCACACAGAAGAGGTTTTAAAAATATATACCTAGTTACACGCTTTTAAAACCAAAAGCTATTGTTAGGAATAAAAAAGTGCATCCACCACATTTCAGATCTCCAGTGTTCATCTCTGTGCCCAGCACTGGACAATCGTGAGCACTTCTGCTCTGCCATTCTAACCTGCTGATCTCCAGAAGCTCACGGCACCTTACCAGCAGAGATCATGTCTGCCAAGTTCAGTTCACATGAATAACTCATTGTCTTCCTGCTGGCTTTACTTTTATTTTCCTTGGGTAGTTGTAGGCATGCATTTTTATGAGGTCCGTATCTCTTCCTCATAAAAATTTCAATTGAAGTTACTTTATATTTTATTTGGTCCTGCTGTTTGAATGCTGATTAAATGGGTTCACATAACTGCAGTTTTGTGGGCTGACGCTCCAAGAGTAAATTAATTAATTCTTGCGGTTACTTTCATTACACTGTTGTAAATCCACTCTTTATCCACCAGGTCCATGTTGCTGTCACGCCTGAGTTTATTACTGCTTCGAATGTCTCCACTTGCCCACAGTTTTATTTCTCAAGTCTCTTGCTGGCTGGCATACATTGACACATTTTCTCTTTACCTCTATTGGTCAGTTCCAAGGCACTCGATTGTAAAGGCTGATTACCACTCTGACTGAAGGTATCGGCTTTAAAAGGAAGGGCCCACTTCAGTCTGCAAATCATGTCAGTCAGGGACTGTGAGAGCTCATGTTCATAATAAAAAACTCTTTTGGTGAGTCTTTACCATTTTGGAAGTTAGTGACCTCATTAATACCATATCTAAGCTTCAAGACTCCCCCCAGCTCTACCAGGATGGAATGAATGAACTCCACAAGGTTCATATCCATCAACAAGAATTTTCCAAACTGGAAGTCAGCAACTTTTGTCTGATTGACCTTCATCAAGTCCTTCCGAGACTTGTACGACTGTAGATATCCAGTTTCTCTCTGCCAGAATAAGGTTTATAGTTTGGAATTATGTCCTCATATGGATTATACAGATGCTAAAATCCATCTTCTTTCAGATTTAGTCAACACCATATGGTTTATCTACGATCAGTGAGCAATTCATTTCCAATCCTGAGTGTTATTATTCATAAAGTGGTAGTCAGTTCTGTCAGGGAGTGGGTCAATGATATCCACACATGGTAGAACCTCATATCAGCAGATGAAGAACACTCATACCCATTAGCATTTTTGCAAATGTCATCTACTTAACCACCTTAAGAGACTTCACTCGCAGACTCATTTAACGTTCCCTTTATGACGTTTTATTATTCATTATTAGGCTGCTCAGTTTGAACAGGCTACCTTTCTGATAAAGCAATCAAAAGAAGGAGAAGGAAGAAGAGGGGTGTGTGGTAAGGCCATGTCGTGAGGCTAGATGAGAGTGACTGGGTGTTGGATTACCCTTCTGTGAGACAAAAAGTAAAGGACAGTTTAGTACTAATCTCAGTTGGAGGAGGAGATGGTATGGTGCAATATGAGTGGCTGGCGAAGGATGCTGGACAGCTGCATGGGTACAGTGTGGGGTGCCAGCATGAGAGTGGCTGGTCAGCTGCATGGGAATGCTCTGTGGGTTGAGCTGGAGGATGAGTGTGCATGAGCACAAGAGACCTATCAGGCCATGCACACGGCTGTCACCTGTAGAAGGAGAGTGACAGGTGAGGTGCCAGTTAGTAGAAGCCATGCGATTCTCATGTCGAGTGATCAATGATAATGACACGGTAATCACTAATGTTAGAAAGCCCTTTCAAGTGTAGAATAAGTGAATGCCATATGGTTTCTCTGCACCACACTAACTTTCCCATTGGGAAGGTGTTGTCCTCTTGTTGTTCATCTCTACAAAAGCCATTTAATTCTAGTCCAGGCTGAGTCACTCAGTGCATTTACATGTCCCTTAATTTCCTGATTATTCACAGACACCTGTTTTCTAAAATGCCAAGTAGACCCTTATCCCGTTTAGAGAAACGGGAACATTGATCCTTGAGAAACATGAAGTAGATTTCCTCACGAATAAACCAGTTTTGTTGCCATGTAACCCTTTAACTGGATTACAGTTAAGGATTTGATAGTCTGCGCATGTCTGCTGCACTCTGTTTGTCTGCTTAGCTTTGCACACGCTTTCTGCAGCCACAGGTACAAGCACAGAGGTGTGACCAGAACATAATGTGTGGGTGGGCACTTGGCTTGTCTGGGGGGGCAAAAAATATCCATCCATCCCCATTTTTGTAGGGGAGTCAAATAATAATAACAACATAGTTATATAAAATATATAAAAGCAAAAATTGTGGCATAAATCATAACCTATTGTTCAATAAAATCAACAGAAGCAATGGAACTTGTATTATTATTTTTTGTGAACAAATATAGAACTACATCTACAAGGTAAATATCAATAAAGTCAAATGTATAGAACATATGAGAGCAAGAACAGAAACGTGGCTTATTGTAGTCATGGGAGGCTATAGGACATCAGTTTCCAGTGTTTAACCTGGATATTATCTACAGGACCAGTCTGCCTTTACTCTTGGCAAATTCTGAAATAAATTCATTCATGTCTAGATTTTCTGTGATGTTTTTCTCATGTGCCAGAATGACTAAATTTCTCTTCCTTGAATGCAGCATTGTTCGACGGAGTGGAGTGAGAATAAGGTTCAAAGTAGAGAAAGGGCTTTCGCATGCAGCTGAAGACACACCAATGATGAGTACTGTGATGCAGACATGGCTCTGACGTGCGGGATACTAGACGCGTGTTTGTGGAAGCCGCCTCCGTCTTTTTCTAGAGCTTTTTTCCAATTAGTGTAGCCGTGTTTGGTGAATATGTCCTCGTGGTTCGAATTGGAAACACTAAATTTGCAGCAGGCAAAGCAAAAGCTGCCATCACGGACAACAGAATATTCAAGCCATGGTCGAGACTGATACCAGCTTGCACTAAAACATCTGAGTGTCTTTCCGAATGCGCGCTTGGGATAATTAATTAAAACGGGCTGGGATGGGCTATCCATATTTAAGTCAGGCAGACCGGACTGTATATTTTGTTGAAGGCAGAGGTCTGGAGTACCCGACACGGGCGCAGAGCTGGAGGATTGTGTAGGCTTATCTACATCTTTTGGAGTTTCAGTTTCCCGTGAAGTGAAGTTTCAGTTCCTGACGTGGGTGCGCTGTGCTCCGTGTTGGTAGCAGCGGTGCAACCATGGAGCTGGCCAGCAGCTTGCGGAGGGACAGAGGTTGAAGATGTCTGCTTTTTAATAAACCTCATATGCATAGCCTTTGGTGTTACCAACCAGAAAATAAAAGAACAATGGAACGTATACGCTGTTTTAATTAAAGAATGCGGTCAACGGGTTCAAAACGTGCTGCGAAGTGAACTGTGAGCTAGTGTCTAGTCTAGTGGAGGAGACATTGACAGATACGCCCCAAATTCAAACAGGCTGATTGGAAAGCAACTCAGTACTGAAAATCAAAAGTTATTCTTCTCCAGAGTTTTCATTGGACAGACAGAGCATTTCGCAGGGGCGGGAGGGGGGGTGGGGTGGGGGGGGCACGGCTTGTCTCTGGGGGGGCAGTGCCCACCCCAGCCCCCCCATGGCAAGCATTAACAAAGATGAATTCCTGAGGCAAATGCTAAAGCAATCACATTATTCCTTTTCCTGAGTCAATCCATCTTAATATTTCAGGAATTAATAAATATATGTTGATAAATTGAACGTACTGTACAAAGTTCAGCAGCACAGCCTTGAGAGCAGGAGGGTAAAAGGGCAAAAAAGTCACATGTGTTACATAGACCAGTTACTTTTTAAAATAGTTTTAAATGCAATACTTAGTTTATTAAAGTACAAATACTTGCATTTTTATTATCCCAGCACCACTGGGTATATAGCAAGAAGCGCATGTACTGGTTTGCCAAGCAGAAAAGAATGTGCTGCCTGCAATCTGATAACACAAACTGTAGAAGATTAGCCCGGCTACAGTCAGACATACAGACCAACAATGTCCAGAACACACATGTTTGTTATTCCTCGGCACAGCACAATGCACAAACCCCAATAAAGCTCAGTCCTTTCTTCTTTTCTCCAACTGCCTCTACTCCTCTCCCACAAGCTCTGTCTTCTTCCTCCCGACTCCGGCTCATCTAATGGAGTGAGGCGACCTCCTTTATACTGCACCCGGAAGTGCTCCAGGTGTCTCCCGATTGACATCCAGCAGCACTTCCGGGTGTGGCAGAAATGCTGCATGCCCAGACTCCGGAGCTGTCCAGGCGCCCCCTGGTGATGGCCATGGACTCCCACTGGGTTGAGCTTCTAAGCTACCAATTCTGTGGCCCCGATGTAAACCAAGGGGGCTGCTCTCTCATGTCCCGGGGGATGTACTGCTGGTAATATGTCCACTCCCCCGGTCTTCTCTTCAAAAGGGAGTCCCGTCCAGGCAAGATCCCTGGCCATCCATCACAAAACCTACAAATAAAGTGTCAGTTCAGTTTTAGTCCAGCTATTTGCTATTAATATGTTGAAACAGTGCAATCCGGTGAAATCACTGGTGGCACTGGTTGAGAATTTTAAAAAGGCTTGATGTTATTGACTGCACAACACAATTTGTTTACACATTTGTTCATAAAACACACAGTCGTTGTGCTTGTTTTCAGATTCACAGTGGCTGACAATGACATTTAACTGTATTTTTGGGCAGTTTAATAACGTTTTACCAAAGAAGCACTTCAGAAGATCACTTGTGAAGGTAAATGTACTGACTGTTACAGTGTTTGTCTCAGTCAGAACAACTTTCCTCCATTATGGGCAATTTAAGTGAGCACATCTTTTCAAGACTGAAATACATCACATTTGGACAGGTTAGCTTTCTCAGAAAGACTTACCCATTTTACAGTGATCAATCTTATTTGTGTTAATCGTTGTCAGAAAGACTTTCCCAATTTAAACAAGGGGACTATCATATACTATAAGGCTCAGCTGTTAATTTGTCAGCAAAACCCATTCTGTTCAGAATGAGTGACTTCTTTATTGCCAACTTGAGTTAATCTTTAGATAGGCAGAGAGACAGAAATGAAAGAAGCTACATGATAGATAGATAGATAGATAGATAGATAGATAGATAGATAGATAGATAGATAGATAGATAGATAGATAGATAGATAGATAGATAGATAGATAGATAGATAGATAGATAGATAGATAGATAGATAGATAGATAGATAGATAGATAGATAGATAGATAGATAGATAGATAGTGTGATGGACGGCCGGCAGCTCAACCTGGCCGGGATGTCCCTGGAATAGAAGGATGGGTGAGGACAGCGACTTACCGACACTGCTTTCCCCAAGATGCTAGATGGCAGCTTCCCTGGAGTGCGGAGGTTTCCCGGATTCCCGCAGGGCACTATGGGACATGGAGTTTGGATACACAGCCCTGTTGGGTGCAGTGGGTGCCACCAGGAGGAACTGTCAAAAGATAAGAGGATTTAGGTTTCCAATATAGCCCAGAAGTACTCCCAGGTCAGGGGGACGGAAGGACAGAAGTACTTCCAGGCTGAAGAAAAATGTAATTCTCCATCTGACCCAGACGTGAACTTGAACAGAAGAGGAGAAGCACTTCCAGGTCAAGGACTATATAAAGGATTGGTGGAGACCCAGCAGGTGAGCTGTAGTTGGGAGGGAGTGTGACGGAGCTGCTGGGTGGAGAGGATTGTATTGTTGTGGTTTTTGATTATTTAATTATTGAGAAGTCACAACAGTGAGAAAAACAAGTATCACGACACAAATAATTTTATACTTAAATAATTAATCAGTGTACAATCTAAATCACACTCTTTTGGGAAAACCTTGTTGGAATTTGGCATAATAAATGTAGTTGGATCAGTTAGGACACTCTGTCTTTCTCTTTCAATTTCTTTTTCTCTTTTTCTTTCTTTATCTCTTTATTAGGTTAGGTTTAGGTTTATTTGTCATATGTAGGTTAACACAGGGTCAACATACAATGAAATGTGTATGACGAGAAAAACAAGTCACTCAGCCTAGATCCAATAAAGCTAGTGGTGCTACAGTGGTGGTGGTGCTACAGCATGTCTGGCATCTGGACGTTGTGAGGTTCTCAAGTGTCAGGATGTGGTAACACTTTTTACAATATCTTCTTATATAATACGATACCATGGCTGTCCATTTCTCTGTCCAGGATTTTAAATCACCTTGTAGCTTGCAAACCGTTTGACCGTATGACCTGAAATTTGGTACACATATACTATGTGATGTCTACTATCTGCTTTCGGGGTGATGATTGACCTCCAAGGTTATTCCTCTTTTTAATTTTATTTTATTTTATTGTAGAATCAACTCTTGGCAGCAGCCAACAGGGCAGCCGTGCGGTGCATGCATACGGGCGCAGTTCTTGTTCCCTCCTTACCACCTTCGCCATCACTTCTTCTACCTCTTCATATCTTAAATCATTCTTAAAGCAGATTGAAGATTTAAGTGCCAGCTTAAGTGAAAATTAAGAAAAACATACTAAGTAACTGCAACACAAATACTGACTTAATCAGTTTTAACGCGAAAGATACCGAAGGAAGAAGAGAAAAAGCAGGCCTCTAGGGTGGAGAAAAGAAGAACTGCTCAGGAAGCAGCAAGCGAATCAACCTCTGAGCAAATGAATGATAAACGTACAGAGAAAGAGAATGAAAACTAGGAATGTTCAAGTCAAGTGTATTCACTCCATGTTACCGTGCAGTGCGCCGTTACTGGTTTTAAGATAATGTTGTTTTGGTACAATAAAGCAATCAGTGCTTAATTAGGAGCTATGTGTACTTTTGCTGGAAATCTCCTGAAATGAAAAACATCCTTAACATTTCGCCAAAGCAGACCCCAAGAAATATTTTTTCTCAAAGACTAATCCAAGACTCTTTAACTTATAAAAATTATATATACATATTGTGAAAGAGTTGCATTCCATAAACAGGTCTTGTATACAGCTATAATGATGTATTGAATATTGATTGACCTATTTCTATTAGGATTTACTATTACAATGGGTTTTTCTCAGTTTGTCCAAACATTTCTTCATGCAGCTTTCAGTTAATTTAAAATCCTGCTGCGAGAATCATTATAAGAACTAGAAAATACGAACACATATCTCCAGTTGTTCAGTGCTCCCACTACACAAATTTAAAAATGCTCCTTTTAACATATAAAACCTTACATGGCCAAGGTCTTGCTTACTTATCTGAGCTTATCATTAGTTATAATGCAAACCTGAGCACACAAATTAAGATCTCAACATCCCTGGGCTGCTTATGATTCGAAGGATTAATAAAACGACAGTAGGAGGACAAGGTTTTACTTACAGGACTCCGAAGCTGTGGAATGATTTGCCTGCTACTATAAGAGGTGCCTGTAACATAAGTTTAATATGTCACTGTCCTCTGTACAAATATTTTATAAATCTACTTTTCTTTCTACTCACATGCACAGCTAATACAAAGCCAGATTTACCACAGGAGCTCATCATTTAGAACTGCTAGGCAAGCATTAGAAGACAACTTAGGGACAACTGAGAAATGGGCAGTCAGACTGATGACCACTGTATACTATTTCTGTGTGTCAAACTCAGCATGAAATTGTATCCTCTGTGCCTTGTTTGGAATGGCATGACTTACTTGAGTGAGGGGCTGCACATGAAGAAAGAGTATAAGCCTTGGAACATTGCCTGGAACACCTTTGAAGCCAATGGACGGATGGGAGATAACGTCATCTGATCAAGAAAATCCTTCCAACGCAGTTACGAAAAAGGCAGACTCTATACATCGGGCCCCCACTCCAGAAGGTCTTGTCATGGCTTCCTTCGTCTGTTATGCAGCGTAAACCGTCATTAAAGAAAGCTAAATTATTTCTCCTATGTGATTCCTTACCACCGTATCATTATATTATATCTATATAGATTCAGGTTATGTAACATGCTGCAATTAAAAAAGAACTCATTCCAACAAGGGAGCTAGCGCCCCCTGCTGGAAATAGTGTCCCATCAGTCTCCGCTTTTTAATTCAAGGCTAAAGACTCACCATTTCAATCTGGCATTCTAGACTGCCTTGAGCTGTTGATTAACTGTGCATACTGCATCTCTGTTTGTTATTCATGCAAAAATGTAAGCAATACAATAATTAAAAAATGTTACTAACCCTTCTCTATTCTGTTTCTCTTTTTGGTATCTTCTGGCACTTGGTGCCACTGCTCTACAACAAATCCGTTTTCCAGCCCATGGAAACATATCAGATATACTGGAATCCTTGGAATCAATGGATGGAAACATTATGCCATCAGACTGGGTAGCCCAACACAGACTCTTCTGTAGAATGCCCAGGAGAGAGTGGGCAGCCAGTTAGCCGAGGTCTCCAGGACTGTAATTGTGCCTAATTCTGTCTGGTATAATTGACCGTGAAATCCCCAAGAGGTTTATTTTCTGCAGTGATGCTGCTGACTGGAGTTTTAGTTTTCCATAGCTCAACAATTCATTAAAGAACAGATACCGGTAAACTCAGTTCATGTTAATTGGTTTCTAACTACTTTATTTTCCTGTCTTTTTGTGTACTCATTACGTAAAAAAGTAATTTGTATTTGTATTGACCTCTGAACGTGTTACAAAATTTGGAAGAAATTGTAGGAAATACACTATATAAATCTGTTCTCATTCACAATGGCTCCAGAAGCCCAACTTTACTAACCTTAAAATATCCATGGAGGCCCCTTAACAGACATGAAACTGGAATTTAAAGCCAATCACTGTCTTTTTCTTGGAGTAATGAATTTTAAAGATTTTCCAGCCGCTGTCAAGTTATTTTTTTTTCAGTAAAGGCCACACTTTTCATCAGACAAGTGAACAATGATCTGGAAACTGGATGGTCCGATTGATTACGTTTCTTATCATTTCATGCTGGTGAAGAAGAAATAATCTCTTTGTAATCACAGTAATGCGAACGGAAGAATCATGGTGGCCTGCAAAAGTGCAAGGCGCCCAAGGAGCACCAACACATGCTGAGGAGCAGCTAACCGCATCCTCCCCACAGCGTAACCTGATTGTGTCGCTCTCCAGTTGCTGCACAAAATCTAAATCTTACTCCTCATGAAGTTTAATTTGTAGTAATTTCCTGCCCGTCCCTAGTAAATCTGCTCTCGTTCGCTGCCCAGCTGTGAGAACATTCGATAAAAATGCCATTCAGCGGAGATGTGATTTCATTTCAGGGTCCATGTTGACTGCTTATTGATGGCATTAATAAGAAGCTGCGGGGGATCCCGCTGAGGAAGTTGTTCCACTTTATTGAGTTTATTGACCCCTGCACGTGCTTCATCCTCTGGCCTGATTAAAAAGCGGGTGATTTAAAGATTGTTTCCTTTTAGTCCATCAATAAGGGCCATGCACAATTGTGGCAGGTGTATCTAGCGGCCCTCAGAATGTGGTGATCAGCCCTAACTGAAGTGAGCACTGGCATAAAACACACTAACCCTTCTCACCAGCCCAGCAATTTGGTACCAACTGGCAAGGTAAGTACCAGTGTCAGATGGCATCTCAAATTCACTTTAATTTTCTCAGCTGAGCACAGAAGAAATAATCAACCATCCTACAAATGGAAAGAAATCTGACTTGTGTGGATTTGATGAGATTTAAAGCAATGAGGAACCAGCACTTTTAACATTGCCGGGTTTCTTGTGTACACATGTGACTTTCCTTTTTCCCCCTCTTTTGCCACACTTGATTTAAGGGTGCTGGTGGCATTTTTGGGAATCGTTGACATTGCCCAATCCATTTACAATACATTTGCAATGTATACCTAGTATTGGTAAATGGTAGGTGTTAGTGGTGGCCTTGTTATTTGCCCTTCTGATACAGTGCAGCATGTACTGTAGAACTGTCGAAGTGCAAGAAGAAGGCAAGATGGGGCAGCTCTTTCTTCCACATGGCATAGAAAATGAAGAGCTGGTCAGTAAAAAAGAGGTGTGTGCTCAAACCTCAGAGGCTTCAACTTGATATGGCTAATTTTGAAAATTCACACGCAATTACAGTAAGTAGTGTGTTGCCTACAGGGCCCAAAACTGACAGTGTGTTTGTTTCAGTGATGGAATTTATATAAACACACGTGTATTGCAAGAAATGCATGCTATAATAATAATAATCATGAACAGCAGAACCAGATAACAGTATGGCCTCAGCTAATTTTTTTTTTTATTGATGCTAAAATTTGAATTTTGCATTGTTATTGTAGCAACTCAACCTGTGAGAAAAGGGGGAGATGATGAGACTCCAGCAGAGGGGAGGTTGGAGAGAAGGAGCTCAAAAGGATGTGCGATGAACAGCGTGGCGGTTCGGATGATCTGACTTGGATTCAATTAAGAAAAGCAGGTGGTTAGTGCAGTGCAAAGTCTCATGAAGACAGCAATCTCAGGAGAAGAGGAAGAGGAAGAGAGATTTCTCCGGAAGCTAACAGTGGGAGTTGGTCCGGGCCTTTTCTTAAAGGGACAATAAACGCTCCTTTCAAATAACAGTTACACATCTGCTTGTGTCTGTGTGTCAGTCCGTCCTCCTCCGTACCTTGAATTGCTACTTTATACTTTGTATGCTGTATGACGTGTTGACACATTTTATTTTTTCTCATCGAAACTTAATGAGCTTTTTGCAGAATGCTCACCTTTGGATTGTGTAAATGTTAAATGACTGAGCAAAATAAGAGATGCAGAAAATTAGGAAAATAAGGTGCTACACGCCAATGGCAGTTATTCTGTGCTGCCATCAGAAAATACATTTGTGTTGTGACTTATGTATGCATTGTCACACACATGCGAGTAGGAGGAAGCTGTTTGGACCAATTGAAGGTAATTCCACGCAGTGGCATAGCTCGAGTTCGTGACGCTCGGGGCGGGGTGGTGCTTCAATTTGCCACCCTCCAACATATCTGAATATGTTAACCTATTTAAATAGAAAATTAAAATGACGTATAGAGAAAAATGAAGATACGTTTTGCATAGATTTATTCATATATTGAGAAACAGCAATCATTTTTCACAAATAATTATTTATAAGCATCAACTAGACAAGAATATAGTATAGACGTACTGATAAGCCGTGTTCTAATTATTATTTTAGTATAATTACGCTGCAAAAACCAGAACCAATGTAGTGTACAAGTGATAGGTGGGGGATGTCTTCTGCGCAGATCGAGAACGTATTCGGCTTGATAACGAAATGAAATTATAAATTGCAAATTAGTTGTGTATCCTCCTAGAAATTATTATTGGTGTAATATTTATGTTTATTTTTGTTATTGCCTCATAAATTTCAACTGCTGTGTCTGATGCCGTCACAGAAGGACACTCTGAAAATTGTTTTTGAAGTATTTGTGGATAAAAATCAGAGAATTTTACTTTATTCATTCATGAGTGATATTGTTCTGAACCCTGCTGCTTACACACGAATTGTACTGAGCCTTTTGGCCAATAATGCCGTCCCCAAAAATGTGCCGCCCGGGTTGGACCGCCCCCCTCCGCCCACCACTGATTCCACGCCAGGCCGGGGGTTGGCGGGGTACACTAAACCCTCTTCTGTTGTCTCTACAGACCAAACACGGCAAAACCTGCCTGATTCAACCTTGAAGATGTCACTTCCAGTCCTGGCCTTTAAAGCCACCATATTTTGAACAGTAAAACAGTTCAGTTAAAGCGCTCTTTCAAATACCCATTTGCAGCCAGGGACAATATATGGGTGGCTGCCTGAAACCTTTTTCTTGTCTTGAGGCAGATTATTTTCACAGCATGCTGACACTTCCACAGTCTGTGATAATAAGGTAGCCCTGGATTAACTGTTTAGCAAAATAAGCACTTGCTTAGAGCAAAAAGGGAAATGGGGCACCACAGAGTGTTTTAAAAAAAGGTAAGAGAAAACTTTAAGTATAAATAATGTCATAGGTAAGAAACCATAAGCGTTATTTTTACACCTTTCGAGCCATGTAATGTATGTTGAAATGCTGTACTGTATATCCTTAAGGCTAGAAAGCAATGGAATGTTGATACAAATAATTTCTATAGAAAGAGGATTTTGAAAATTGAAATGTGTGATCTCGATATCTCTTAATTTCACGAGTGTGACAAGTGTGAAAGCTTTCCTTATTTGGGTGGATTGCAGGGCTTGTTCTGATGAGTCAATATTGAGCCAATGGAGATGGACATTTTCCTTGCTTTATCTTTATGTAAGTTTTCTTCATGTTCTCAAAGATCTTTTTGAATTAGAATTTTGAAGAATTGATCTTTGAATACTTCTATTTAAGTTTATCTTATATAACTTTTCAGTGTATAGTTTATACCATAGTGTCTTAAATTTTTGGTCGCAACCATTTTTGCGGAAGGGTCATGTATGGTTTGCAGAGTGTCATGCTATGAGTCGCCATGTGCAGCTTAAACAAGCACCATTGCTCTGCGATTCTCCAAGTAGACCCCATGGAATGACGACCACCTGCGATTCTCCATGGGAGTAAACTGACGATCACTGTGAATCTCAACCTTTTGACCTTTTGATTTGGGGTCTCAAAGACACGAAAAACACTACATTGGGTTGCGAGAAAAAAAAAATGATGAAGTACTGGTGTATATAATACACATATTTTCAATGATGTGCCTTAAAAGACATTTTCAATATCTGTTTATTTCTTGTTCAGTCCTTCTTATTTAGCTATTTTGCACATTAAAGATTTTTTGGAATTACTTCAGTTGATTAAAATGGTCCTTATGAAAAGAAAAATCACAGTAGAACTACCCACTGTAAATCTAAAAACAGAAGATAGATAGATAGATAGATAGATAGATAGATAGATAGATAGATAGATAGATAGATAGATAGATAGATAGATAGATAGATAGATAGATAGATAGATAGATAGATAGATAGATAGATAGATAGATATGAAAGGCATTATATTAGATAGATAGATAGATAGATAGATAGATAGATAGATAGATAGATAGATAGATAGATAGATAGATAGATAGATAGATAGATAGATAGATAGATAGATAGATAGATAGATAGATAGATAGATAGATAGATAGATAGATAGATAGATAGTGTGTGTCTATCTATCTATCTGTCTATCTATTTGTGATCCAGAAAACACAACAGAATAACAAAAAAGGTTGAAAATTAAAAAGAAACAAAATGTCTGACTTGTCAGTCCCAGTCCCAGTGTGACATTATGCAGATATTTTGCTGTTGGTACAAAGGAGCCCTCATAGTGTATCTCAGCGTTTCTCAACTTTTTAAGTATTTGCGACCCGAGTTTTCATAACAGTTTTAATCGCGCCCCCTAACATTTTTTTGAAACCCTAATAAAATTTATTCCTATGTTTTTTGCTGCCAATACACTGCTACAAGTTTAAAATTTTCCTACTAATAGCGAAATTATGCCACATATGGTAACATTTGTGCCCCACAGTTTGAGAACCGCTGGTGTATCTTGACGCACCTCTGCTGAGTAATTCGTTGGCTGAAAGTCCTTATTGTTAGTGTGTCAGACAGAGGACGTGTAGCATTGCTCATAATGCCACTCACTTTTTGGTTTAATTCTCTCCTTTGCTGTGACTTTTATGGGCCACAGAGTGAAGTGATGTTACCAGCCCAGAACACCACAGAGTAGTAAATCACACTGGCCATCACAAAGTTGGAGAAGATGTGAAGGATGTCACTTCCCAGATTAAAGGAACACAGTCAGGAAGAAGATTCTGTTCTGCCCTTTCTTGTACAATTCCTCTGTGCTATGAGACCAGTCCACACTGTCATTAATGTAGACCCCTAAGTACTTGTATGAATATTCCACCTCTGAATAGTGGCTGGACATGGGGACTCTTTGTTGTGGTCAATAACCAGTTCCTTGGTTTTGCTGATGTTAAGCTGTAGAACATTCTCTTAGCAGCAAGCCTGCTCTGCCCTTTCTTTTATGCTGTTGTTCCTCTGTGTTATGAGGTCAATCAGGCATGCCATTAATGTGGACCCTCAAGTACTTGCAGGAGTGCACCACTGGATTGAGTCTGAATAGTATGTGCACATAGCTTGTACTTGGATATTTACCATAACTGTGATAGTTTTTAATTATATTTTGATATGAATTTTTGGTGGTACTGCACACTCTTGCCAGTCATGAAGCTTATAGAATGTGCACCACTCAACGGAACTGGGAATCCATAGTGTAAACAGATATCTGCTGTTAATTTTGCTGAGCTTTTCCTTTAGTAGAACTTTAATTCCACTTGGTTCCTAAACTGATTATTTTCATCCTTATGTGCAACTGTACATCTATATTTTACAATAGCTGTCACTGATGAGCTGTCCAAGGTTGGTTTCAGCCTTATGCCTGATGCTGACTGGTTAAGCTGTAGCCACATCTACTATTAAACTAGAAAAAGTAGAATCAATACTGGATGGATGGATATCTCCTAGGCTCCTGTCATTGGCTGTTTCTTATACTATAAATATAAAGTAAAACATGCTGGAGCCACTTTGTGTTGCTGGAAGCTGACCAGAAGTGCCTGTCTTCCTGCAAATGTAACCACAGAGCTACAAGATCTTCATGTTGATGTATCTGAGCCATTTTGTATCCTGTGACAAGCTTCTCACTCCTCGCTTGAGCTGTTTTTTCAGCTGGGCTGTTGGGGCCAGTCCTTAAGAGTTTTAGTCAAGAGCTCTGTGGAAGTCGAGGAGGGTCTTTCAGACTTCCCTCTTGCTTGAACTCTGCTGCTCGAGTTCTGTTCATCCATATATTGACCGCTGTAGAGAGGAATTAGCAAGTCCAAGTTAACAAGCAGGCTTCAGCCTGTCCCATGGACTTAACAATCTTTAATGACAAGTGAGTGACAACTTTGACATTTCACTCATGCCTGTAAATATTTAAAGAGGTTTTCATTTACTTATCCTGTACCTCCTTGACTCTTACGTGCTGATTGTAATGTGCATCAGCAAATAACCAAAAGATCCAAGAAAATTTCACTTTGCGTCTCTCAATGGGGTTCCCAGTGTTGCAACATCTGCCTAATTTGCAGAGTACCACTTCTGTCTGTTGTAATAAGCTTCTAATTTGCTCTCATCTAATTAAAAAAAAAAAAAAACATACACACACAAAGTGGATTTGTCGCATGTATGACTGTAAGGCTGCCACAGACCCTTTCCACTTAATAAAATACAAGCAAATGAAAATGGCTCTTTGGGTGCCTGCTCTCTTTCTACACTTTGCACCCTTCCTCAAGCTGTGATGATTGTGCAGAAAGGAGCAGTCATAAATGGGCTTTAATTAGGGATGTGACATAGGGAGTAAGAAAAGCAAGTTGAAGTCAAATTGTATATAATTTAACAAAACTAAACACGAGAAAAATCAGTGGAAAAAGCAGTAGCAGGAGAATCAAGAAGTCGAAATGAGATTAATTCATTAAGGCAAAATGAGAGACGAGAACTGAAGTCACATAAGAAAATAGATTCAAACCCATGAGATCAAACTAATATAAGAAGTAGCATTCAAGGGTTTTTATAGATATCTGCAAACTAGGATGATTTGGATAGATAACCTTTAAACCATAGTAGAAGAGAAGTCAGTAACACACACCTCAGATTGTTGAGCCTTGCATTCTTTGCTTCTCCAGCTTGCGTCTGCAAAATTTACACATGAAGTAACGTTTATGACTGGCATCACTTCTATAATTACTGAGTGTCTACACAACCAGAGAAACCATTTATTCTTATTATGGCTCTGCTTTTTACACAAAAAAAGTAAGAGTACCCCCTCACCGCCACAACAGTATAATGCTTGAGATCTTTACAGGTGTTGGTGTATCCAGTTCAGAGCTTAGCTAATAACTTTTGGGAACAGTAGAGAAGGGAATAGAAACATGGTCTTCCGAGTTGTGAGAAGGGAGATTCAAAGGAAGGAGATATTGGTGTGATGAACAACCATGGTGTGTTATTGTCTGTTTACACCTTACACTTGTCAGGTTCATTATTGGATTGGTCTACTCCCGCACCCTAATAAAAACGCACACATACATAGATATACATACAGTATACACTCAGACCCTAACCACAACAGTGTCCTATAAATGACACACACACAGCTGGTTAACTTCTAGCACTTTAAACCACACAAGTGCTATAAGAATAACACAACTTGTCACTCTCTTAGCACTTCAAGAGACTTACTTATTATCGGCACGAACAACATACAATGTTTATATATGTCTCAGACCTAAATACTAGGAATATATCTAAACATACAAAGGCTCAACACCTTTGGTTATACGCCATTTATCAACCAAAGATGTCTTACTTTATGTACTGTTCCCTACTATTGGGTAGAGCTCTGACCCTCAGCCTTAATAAACCTCACAGCAAAGAGAGTATGGCAAACCTCAAAAAAAACTACTTTATTACTTCAGTCACTCTGCATATAAAGACAAAGTATAGAATGATGAAAACAAGTTAATATATATTAAAGAACAATAATAAATACTAGAAAATAAGATCGATAGTAAAGTCTGGATAACTAGTCCTAAAAAGCTTACTGAAAGGAATTATTGATGTCAACGATAAATGTCCCAGGGCAGTGTTTAGCAATCGATGTACATGAAATGCCGTTAACTGACGATTGGATGAAAACTGGTCACACGTGTCTTTGTTTTCTCTTCTGACGTCGCTCTTCCATCGTAGCCGTTTTTCTTCTGATGTTGCTTTCAGACAAGACATATTTATTATAAAATTTCATGCTGGGGGTTTCACAACATATGATTGTTACATGCACCTGATTGGCTGGCTGTCAATATGATGGATGAATTTTGCTCAAATTCTTTTCCCAAATAATAAAGTTTTTTCTGATGTGCCTGAGGTATCGGCATGTCTTCTTTTCCCAGGCTGTAAACGAATTTATCAAAATGTTGTGAACAACTGTTATAAAAGTGAGGAATAAGGGAAGAGGATATGCTTTTGACATTATAATGCCTATACAAGTGTCCTGCATATGAATTCATCTTGTTGGGATTGAGCAAAATATAATGAAAATATAGAGAATAATTTGCAGATTGTATACACCATAACACATAGTAAAAGGCACAATTGTGTGACACCCTGTGTAGTGGGAAAGATGGCACCAGACTACACGCGGTGTCACATTGTGGTGGTAGAAGTGGGATCGATCAGGAGTAGACAGTATTTTTATTTTTGGAACACAGTCGAATAAGCTACATGGAGACAGCACCCCAGACAGTCCTAAGGACGTACTGGAAATCACTGAGGATGTCTGTGTGGTAGAGACGCTCTTACAACAGTTCATTGCCATCCAGGAGGACAAGGATTAGGATGGAGCAGTGCCTCAAGAGCTTGCAGCACCAGTTCGCCCAATTGCAGTACCCCTCACTGACATGCTCTAGTGATCTGCACCAAGAAATGTTAAATGGACAGAAAACTGTGAAAAAGCTTTTAATATATTGAAGGAGACATTTTGTAATAACACTGGTGAACAAGAATTTTTCTACTGGGAGTCTTTCACCTTTACTTTAACAGGGTTCACTTGCTGACTGCAAATCTGAAAACCGTTTTCATCCAGAAGCACGTCCCATTTTTTAGTTATGATGTTCCAGGTCTTGGACAACTAGGGTGACTGGACAGTAAAGGCGGATAACCATTTTGATAAATACCGGTAATTCCACTAGAGATACCATTGAAATAAAAGAATTCACCACACATTACTAACAGCTGTGAGTTGTTTACCTTGTCATTATTAATTTGTTTTAATTATTAATTTTTAATTAGCAGAAAAAATATTTGTTACTGATCACCAGGTCTTATATGACTCTAAAGTATAATGACACTCTAGAGGAGAACAGGCCATTCAGCCCAACAAAGCTCGCCAGTCTTATCCACTTATTTCATCCCTAAAGTCTTACTGTCTACCACACTACTTGGTCACTTATTCCAAGTGTCTATTGTTCTTTGTGTAAATAAAAACATCCTAATGTTTGTGCGAAATTTACCCTTAACAAATTTCCAACTGTGTCCATGTGTTCTTGATGAACTCATTTTAAAGTCACCATCCCAATCCACTGGACTAATTCCCTTCATCATTTTAAACACTTCAGTCATATCACCTCTTATTCTTCTTTTGCTTAAACTGAAAAGGCTCAGCTCTTTGAATCTTTCCTCATCACTCATCCCCTGTAGCCCTGGACTCAGCCTAGTCGCTCTTCTCTGGACCTTTTTCTAGTGCTGCTATGTCCTTTTTGTAGCCTGGAGACCAAAACTGCACCCAGGACTCAAGATGAGGCCTCACCAGCTTGTTATAAAGCATCAGCAGAAACTCCTGTGACTTGTACTGCACACATCAAGGTGCTATATAACCTGACATTCTGTTAGCCTTCTTAATGGCTTCTGAACACCGTCAGCAAGTCAATAGCTTAGAGTCCACTACAACTCCTAATTCCTTCTCATAAGGTGGACTCTTGATTTTCTGACCACCCATTGTGTATTCAGACATCACATTTGTACTTCCTATATGTAATTCTTTACATTTACTGACTTTAAATTTCATCTGCCACAAATCTGCCCAAACCTGTATGCTATCCAAGTCCTTTTGTAATGATATAACAAATTCCAAATTATCTGCTAATCCACCTATCTTGGTATCATCTGCAAACTTAACCTGCTTGTTACTTTTATTCCTGTCTAAATCATTATAAATCATAAAAATAGTAGTGGCCCCAGCACTGCCCCCTGATGGTCACCACTCTTAACATCAGCCAATTCTGAGAAGGTTCCTCGTACCATTACCCTTTGCTTCCTGTGTCTGAGCCAATTCTGCGCACATCTACATACATCACCCTGAACTCCCACTTCTTTTAATTTGATGCCCAGCATCTCATGTGGCACCTTATCAAATGCTTTCTGAATTCAGATTCACCATTACTTTGAAAATTCTGTCAAGGTGATGCTTTTCAGCATTTAAGAAATAAGTTTGGTCTTGAGAAAAGTGTAGCCAAAATTAAGGAGGGTGTTTTTGTTGTTTCTGAAATCTGGAAATGCAGATTGAAGCCCCAGGGGGAAAGTTTAGGAGTGGCTTTTATTTATGGGGAACGTGAACAGAAAAGACCAATTTTGTTTATTAGTCAACATATAGAATACTAGCCATGTGTGCCCAACTACGTTGCGCGTGTTAAAGTTGTCTGTGAAGGGCTCCCTGTTTAAACGCGGCTGCCAGTCGTGAACTGGGCCCTTTGTCGCATGGCATTATGACTTTTTATAAGGGAAACAAAATTACAAAACAAAACCCTTGGACATTGATTCGATAGGAACGGCCTACTCAGAATCACTGTCCGAATAGTAATTATGTGGTGGTGGAGGAGCATTTCTGCTTCTTTCCGTTCACAGTCCGTCTCGTTTTCACGACGCTGTCATTTCCTCTCACGATCTGTTCTCAACCTTTCTCCAATCTCGCAGGTTTCTTTGTGGCAATCCAAAGAGTAAGGTAATATACACGGAGCAATGGTTATAAAAGGGGGACACATAGGTATCCAGGCTCTTTAAAGCATAAATAGGGATCACTTCACTGACATGTGAACAAGCCACGGTACAACTGTGAGACGCACAGCACTCGCCGGCTACAACGTAACAATGATAATTTCCGGAATGTGCTGTTATGTTGTCATTCATTTTACCCACTGTCTTTCTTTCATTCATATGTTACATAGGCACGTACCTTTTATCTTCGGCAATCACATTCTCTAACCAGGCCTCAGGAGCTAACCAGCGTAACACTGTCCACCACCCCTTTCGTTATTCCGGCACATTGTTGACATCCGTGAGTAACAACAATGTACTAATCTGGAAGGTGGTCTACACATGAGTGGAATTCACGGACAAACAAAGATCAAGATCCAAATGAAGATTATATATAAAGATTAGTTAATTTAAAGCACAACAATTTGTTTAGTTTGAATGTCTGTGTTTTGAGGTGTGACTGGAGTACTACAGTCTTCAGTAGTATAAGCCTGGAGGAGATTCTTAATGCAATACCTATGTTTTAGCTGTCTCTCTACTGCCATCTAGTGCTTCTTCTTCTAATTCGTTCACGGACAAACAAAGATCAAGATCCAAATGAAGATTATATACAGAGATTGCTAGAATATATATGCCACATTAGAGAAAGAATGGCTAGCAATAAAGTTGGTAATAAATAGTCTGAAATATTACTTCTTGTCCAATGAGTTAATTGTTGAGGGTGACCACCAAGCTTTGCAGTGGATGCAGAGAATAAGGCACTACAGTGCTCAAGTGCCACGCTGGTATTTGGCACTCCAGCTGTATATGTTTCAGGTACACCAAGTGTCGGGGAAAAGAATCTTGTGGCTGTACCCAGCCTAGTGACCTGAAATCTTAAAGGGGAGGGAGAGTGGTAATGTGCCTACACAGACATTACCAAAGAGAGAAAAAATGAACTTTTTAAGCATTTGTAAGTTTCAAAAGAAGGAGAATAAAAAAGAGAGAATGGTATTTATCTTTCTTGTTCAGCAGAAGAGAAGACAAAATGACACTTTTCCTAGCATTTCAGTGCTGCTTCAGTGGTTCAGTGTTACAAGTGACTGGCTGTCCTGGCTGCATGGTGCTATTTCTGCTCAATAGCTTCTGCAATATAGGCCCCAATTCACTTCGTGACTCCAAGTGGATGGCTGTAGGAAGACTAAATCAGCTTATGAACCAGTCATCATCATGAGCCAAAAAGTCATCTCAATCTCTGAAAACTTATGTGACTGGTGGCCAGGATACAAGCAAGACAGTGCCAAAATTTTGGGGACTACCCAGGTCACCCTGTTCACTTCTTAACTCAAAAAACAGGAAAAACATTAACAAAAACAGCCCCAGCAATAATGAAAAGAACTGAAATGATTGTAACTGAAAACTCTTATGTACTGTAACGGGTAATTGCTCGTTCGGACTGTACTCTCTTCTGTGGTCCTCTCAAGATGATACCACCTTCCCAGGGTTCCGTTTTTTATGTCCCTGGCACTGGTAATGGCAGAACTTTCATCTTTCTTAACTGTCGGGCTTGGTTCCCCTCACTGAGTGTGCTTTCTGAGGCCATGGAAAAAGGAGAGGAGATGGGTAATGGCAGCGACTCATCTCGTCTGAGACTGGAACTGCTTACCTCGGCAGAGCTGATTGGAGTCCTGTGTCGTTCATGCGTGACATCTATCATTGGTGATATCCTCCAAAAGAGCTAATGCCGCTATTACTAGTAATGTCCTACATTACACATCACACCCTTTTTATGGACAAAATAGATGGGCTACACAATGAGGCAATTAACATCAAGTGTATGCATTAGGCATTATTGCCAACACTGAAGACAGCTGTATTGAGAGAAAATTCATTATGATATAATTAGTTAAAGTTGTCACAAAAAGACTCAGGAAACATCAAATGTTTGGAGCAGCCACCGGTATATTATGCCTTGGCTGCAAATTGGGTAATTTGGTGGAGTTGTGATTGGTTCAATGTTCAAAACCGAACTGATTAGAAAGAGAGGATGTGGCAGCTTTAAAGGCCAGTACAGGACGTGACGTCATCAGGACAGGAACCGGAAATGATGTCATCTGGACCAGGAGTGACGTCCTCAATGGTGCCGGAACCCGGAAGTGGCGTCTTCAGGACCGGAAGTGACATCTTCAATGGTGCCCGAACTGGAAGTGACGTCATAAATGACATAGAAACCTAGTGGGATTTCCCGTGGATATTCTGCAGAGGATTGAGAGAGAGAGTCAGTGCAACTCGCCACCCCATGGTCTGGTGTAGTACTACTATTATTCAGGCCCCCTAGCTGCCTCCCATTCATACATGCGTGACAAAGCACATCAAAATATGAGTGACACATCATTGAGATGTGCAATGAAATAAAATTTTCTGTTCACTTAATTGTCCTGCTGCCTGAAGATGTCAAAATGCAACACCAAAAAAGTCTTGGAATGATTGGAACTTGTTGTAACTTTAAAGCAATTTTCACACCAAGTTTGTGTTTTATAAATCCCAGTTACAGTAATCCCTCGCTATATCACTCTTCGACTTTCGCGGTTTCACTCTATCGCGGATTTTATATGTAAGTATATTTAAATATATATCGCAGATTTTTTGCAGGTTCGTGGGTTTCAGTGGACAATGGGTCTTTTAATTTCTGATACATGCTTCCTCAGTTGGTTTGCCCAGTTGATTTCATACAAGGGACAGATGGCTGAGAAGCTACCCAATAAGAGCACGTATTACGTATTAAATAAAACTCCTCAAATATATTGTGAGCAGGGGAGCTGTGCGCACCCCTAGAGGATACGGACGCTCGTCTAAAAAATAATGAAAGACTACCTTCACATTGCTCCCTTCCTTGCTGGGCTAACTTGCGGCTGCTTTCTCAAGCGATATGCTTCCCGCACGGTGCTTCGCATACTTAAAAGCTCGAACAGCACCTATTGATTTTTGATTGTTTGCTTTTTTCTCTCTCTCTCTGACATTCTCTGCTCCTGATGCGCACTCCTTTGAAGAGGAAAATATGGTTGCATTCTTTTAATTGTGAAACGGAACTGTCATCTCTGTCTTGTCATGGAGCACAGTTTAAACGTTTGAAAAAGAGACAAATGTTTGTTTGCAGTATTTGAATAAAGTTCCTATCTCTCTACAACCTCTTGTGTTTCCGTGCAAATCTGTGACCCAAGCGTGACAATATAAAAATAACCATATAAACATATGGTTTTTACTTCGTGGATTTTCACCTTTCATGGGGGCTCTGGAACGCAACCTCGCGATGGAGGAGGGATCACTGTATTGCATAAGAAATGGCTTATGCATGTTTCTGGGTATAAGTGAATTTTACACATAAGGCCCAAAATGTACAACCTTTCTGGATCTGAGTATACAGATGTTGATATGTTTCTTAGTTGGCGTGGCTCACCCATGTGAACCAGTCCAAATGTTTAATGAAGTAATCTGGTCGTTCAGTGATCCTTTGAATTGAAGGAGTCTTTAAACTCTGACCAAGCCCTGACTGATTTCTAGCTGCCCTCTGTCCTTCTGAGCATCCCCAGGGCACCTCTACTGCCTTCTGTTAGTCTGAGACTCTGTGCTGCCTCCTTCTGGCCAGGAGATATTTTAACTTCCCAAGCACTCCATGCCCTCACTTACTCACATTCTCTCAAGCATCCATCTTCTTTTTGTGGCTTGGGGAAGTGTGGCTTACTTCCACTGAGATCACATCTCCCTCTACTGTAGCTCCTAAGCAACTCTATTATTGTGCTTCAGGACATTCATTGCATTTAGAGGATTTAACTCCTTCAATCTCTGTTGGTCCATTTATTATCACTTCCACTGTATTCTTCATTTTCTCTGCTAAAGCCTGCCAACCTCTGTCCCTGCCACCCTTTTCTACCTGTAAATGTCTCCTCCATTAAGCCACATTGTTTTGGTCTTGTAGCAAGTGCAAGATTATTCTGTCCTTGTAAAGCACCTTGGGATAGTATTCACCACAGTAAGGCACTATATAAAATTAAATCAGCTTGTTATGTCTTCTGGACATCAATGGGCACATCTTTTAGGTACTATTGGAAGATCTCACTCTGATCCCAGCACTGGACATCATCACATCAGCCACCATCATTGTCTTTGATGCTTGCCTGGGCAGTTGGGCCTATGTATTGATGGAAACTGCAACTAGTCAAGGCCCACCATGAGTGTACTTTATTTAAGCTTCACATATCCCTCTGTTTCTTCATTCAGGAGTTGTAACTTGTTTATGGTTGTCACCAGGCCTTCAGCCTTAAACGTGTGCTTGGAGAATTACAACATGTCTTTTCGACTTTCTCTGCTGGTAGAAGGTTCAGCTTTTGGCGATGCATGAAACACCTTGAGCTGATCCAGTATAAAGATTGTTAGAAATTCTTTTGGCTTATGGAAGAATAAAACAGGTTTGGGTTGGAAGGGCTGCCAAGCAGACATCATAGTCTCTAGTGTCCAAAAAAAAATAAATATTGAATCCTCCATCCAAGCGTCAAATACCTTTCTCCTTCTCTTTACACCACACTTGGCACAGTCTGACCCAAATTGTACTGAAAGTAAATTGCTGCAGAGCTTCTGGCTCCAGGGAGATAATCTGAAGGCTTTTTCATTTCTTTTGGAGGCTGCTGTGGGACTTCTTATTGCAGGATACTGGCAAGATTCCCATCACAACGAGAGAGTTGAGATTCTCCTGCTTGCTGGTCTGTAAAGGGGCTGCTTGAGTCTAGGAGACACAACAACCTTGTCCTTTGGGGTCATTTGCAGACTTTTCAATATTTAATTAAGTGCACAGAGAAACCCTCCTGTGATATCCAATGAAGAGATTAAAACATTTCATATGCTTCCATTTCAGAGAGAGTAATGGCATGGAAATGAGTGTTTTATTCATTTGTTGTCTGTCATAGTCTTTCTGAAAAGATAAACTTTTATAATAGGTTTGTATTTTCCAGCCCTGCAGGGGTGCGGATTGCATCAAATACAAGATAAAAATCGTTTTCTTCAAACCGACGGTTGACTGCTGGCCTTTTGTTTGCTGCCAGCACTTGGCTCAGACCGCAAACATTATTAACATCACAAATCAATCTGCTGATGCGCTTGTGTGAACCACCTGAATTAAGGATTAACCAGTGCCTATGAGCAAGAGCACATGCTGTAAAAGAGAAAATGGCAGGCTCCGGACTCATGGAGGGTGCTGCTCCTCGGGATTCTAGTTCTGGAGTGAGTCCAGTTCTACTCAAAGCGCCAGCCTGTCCATTTTAGAGAGGAGGCTACTTCTGAGGATCTCCTTCAGATTTCAAGGATTAACCAGGTAATCAATCTCCGAGTTTGTTTTGCCATTTGTTTTTGTTTTTTTGCACTTTTCCAGTGGCATCGGAAAGTATGCAGACACCTTCACTTTTTTATTTAAATTAATAAATACGAATTACTTACAAATGTTTTGAAATCACTTCAGTTTTTTTCTGTCCAGTATCTCCTGACTTATAAACAAATCCCCACATACGGTATACTGTTTGACACGTCTTGATGTCTAGTTATGAAAGACGTTAAGCCTTTTGGTGTTCCTCTCTATTTTTGGCCCTCTAGACCTGTAAAACCCTCATTACATTTACAGCACTTTTGGATCATATTTTGTGCAGGTGATAACACCTTTATGATAAAGAATAAACCAATGGGTGACTTCAGCAAAAATGATCAGATGGTCTGAAGGTGTGCATACCACTAATTGAGGGGTCAAAACTGCTCTTTTACAATCTTCAGAAAATTGAGGATCAGTAATACAGGCATGTGGAGTGTTGTTTTAGGCTGTTTCAAAGTTCACAAATATGATACTTACTGTACTGGTGGTCCTATCTGTCTAAGAGTCACTCCTAGTTCCACCCGGGGGGGTAAACATTAACATTATATAAAGTTTTTGTCTGTTTTTACCTGCATTATTATCAATCTTTAATTTAATATTGTTTTTTGTATCAGTAAGGTGCTGCTGGAGTAATTGAATTTCCCCTTGGGATTAATAAAGTATCTATCTATCTATCTATCTATCTATCTATCTATCTATCTATCTATCTATCTATCTATCTATCTATCTATCTATCTATCTATCTATCTATCTATCTATCTATCTATCTATCTATCTATCTATCTATCTATCATAAGCTTGTGTCGTATCATTTTAGACTATTTCAAGGTCAGTGATTATGAATATGATATTACCATATATACTTGTGGATAAGTTCTCCCGCGGATAAGTCAGGACTTGATTTTACCGTATAATTTCTGATATTTTATAATGTTGGTCATATAAGTCGAATGTGGAAACTCATGTTATTTGTCCAAGAAATTATGATATGCTAACACCCTCCTGAGAGTGTAACCATGGAGCACACTACCTTTTTTTCTATGTGGGTGCGGCAATGCGCTGTATTAGCGATTGCTCCTAACCCCTCTCTCTCTGTCTCTCTCTCTATTGTACTTATGTGACCAGACGGTAATGTCTGAACTATTCTGAAGTGACATTTGCACTGTTTTGTGTTTTTGTATCTCACACTCTCATACACCTTTATCGTAAGAGTGTCCCTTATCTACAATGGAGCGTTCAATCAGAAGAAAATATGAAGCTGGTTTTAAATTAAACGTCGTTGAAGTGGCGAAAGAAATTGGTAAGTGCGCTACTGCAAACAAAATTTGATACGTCTGAGAAACTGATGTGAGATTGGAGGAAGCAAGAAGATGTAAAAAAAAATTTAGGTACCGCATTTTTGAACGGGCGTATAAGTCGGGTATGATTTTATGATCGATTTTTTCGGGTTTCAAGACTTCGCTTATACGTGAGTATATACGGTACTTTCATTTTTGATCCTTTACTAGGGTTGTAGTCCTCCATGGCCCTCTATCAGATGGCGAAAAATGACAACTTTCTATTACAGTCAAGAATATTTACACTTTAAACATTTACAAGCACACATTTTAATATTTCAAATATTTGACATAACTATTCCTGTTTAATATCTGCATGTATAGTATCTCATGAAGTAAATCATAATATTGCTTATGAACAACCTGAATTAGGGGGCAGAGGGCACTCCAGCTCCCCAGACACCCAATACATGGACACAAGTTAAAACCCCAAAGAATCTTTATTTGTGGGAAAGCTCTTCTTTTCAAGCATTTCTCACCACCGCAGCCACAAGTACAATTAGCACTGTATAGCACACAATAACTGTTTGTCTTTCTCTGTCTTCCAATGCGTCCTTCACTCCTCCACACAAGCTTTGTCCACCTTCCAACCGACTCTGACTCATCCTTGCGAGGCAGGCAGCTCCTTTCATCGTCAGCCCGGGAATACTTCTGATCTTCCGCACAAATCACTTCCGGGTTGAGATTGAAATACCATGAAGTAGGGCTCCACAGATACTGCACAGTTCCCCCTCGCAGCACTCACAGAACTCAGCAGGACTCCATTTCCCATGGTGTAACCCAGGGGTGCTGCCATCTAGTACTCCGGAGGAGATAATGCCCTGTGCACACTCTCTTCCCAGGTCCTTCCATTCCGAGGATGTCTCAGCTCAGCCAGGCCTTCCCTCACAGCTATTTCTGACTTTTTGCTTGGCAGACATTTTTATCCAAAACAACTTGCAAAAGAGTTCAGCAGATGGTTATGCTGCAGCCATTTGATAAAATGCTTTAAATTCATTTGGTCTCTTATCAAATAACATTCAATACAATAAAAATGACAAAGCAAAAACATGACTTTAGGAATTTACTAAAAGCAAAGAACAGGAAATGTCACATTGACACAAGTATTTAGACCCTTTTTGCTATGACACTTAAAATTTGGCTTGGATGCATCCTATTCTATGGATTAATGTTGAGATGTTTCTACATTATGTTTGGGGTTCACCTGTGGTCAATTCAATTGGTTGAACATGACTAGGAAAAGGCACACACCTGTCTATAGGAGGTCCACAGATGAAAATGTACATCAGAGCAATGCTAAGCCATGAGGTCCAAGGAATTGCCGGCAGAACTTAGAGACAGGATTGCATTGACGTTACAAAAGCTACAAAAAGAACTTGTACAGCATTGAATGTTCCCAAGAGGACAGTGGCTTTCATAATTCTTAAATGGAATAAGTCTGGGACAACCAGAACTCTTTCTAGAGCTGGCTACCCAGCCAAACGGAGCTCTGACATCACATGTGATGAAGACCATGGAGCGGCTGCTGCTTCACCACCTGAGGCCACAGGTCCAACACGCCCTCGACCCTCTGCAGTTCACATACCAGGAGAAGGTGGGAGCGGAGGATGCCATCATCTATATGCTACACCGATCCCTCTCCCACTTGGACAGAGGCAGTAGTGCTGTAAGAATTATGTTTCTGGACTTCTCTAGCACCTTCAACACCATCCAACCTCTGCTCCTTAGGGACAAGTTGACAGAGATGGGAGTAGATTCATACCTGGTGGCATGGATCATGGACTATCTTACAGACAGGCCTCAGTATGTGCGTCTCAGGATCTGCAGGTCTGACATTGTAGTCAGCAACACAGGAGCACCGCAGGAGACTGTATGACTATACTAGATGACTATACTTCCTTAGAAGGCTGGCATCTTTCAACATCTGCAATAAGATGCTACAGATGTTCTATCAGACAGTTGTGGCGAGCACTCTTCTACGCGGTGGTGTGATGGGGAGGAAGCATAAAGAAGAGGGACACCTCACGTCTGGACAAACTGGTGAGGAAGGCAGGCTCTATTGTAGGCACGGAGCTGGACAGTTTGACATCCGTGACAGAGCGACGGGCACTGAGCAGGCTCCTGTCAATCATGGAGAATCCACTGCATCCACTAAACAGTATCATCTCCAGACAGAGGAGAAGCTTCAGCGACAGACTGCTGTCAATGTCCTGCTCCACTGACAGACTGAGGAGATCGTTCCTCCCCCACACTATGTGACTCTTCAATTCCACCCAGGGGGGTAAACGTTAACATTGTACAAAGTTATTGTCTCTTATGCCTGCATTTTAATCACTCAAATTTAATATTGTTTTTTATCAGTATGCTGCTGCTGAAGTATGTGAATTTTCCCTTGGGATTAATAAAGTATCTATCTATCTATCTATCTATCTATCTATCTATCTATCTATCTATCTATCTATCTATCTATCTATCTATCTATCTATCTATCTATCTATCTATCTATCTATCTATCTATCTATCTATCTATCTATCTATCTATCTATCTATCTATCTATCTATCTATCTATCTATCTGTTTGGGGTAAGAGGACCTTGGTTAGAAAGATGAACAAGAACCCAATGTTCACTCTGGCTGAGGTCCAGAAAACCTTTGTGGAGATGTGAGAAACTTCCAGAAGCACAACCGTCACTGCAGCAATCCACTAATTTGAGCAGATGACCCGCTTCATATTTACAAAATGGCACCTAAACAACTCTCAGGCCACGAGATACAATATTTTCGGGTCTGATGAAACCAAGATTAAACTGTTTGGCCTCAGTTCTTAACATCACGTCTAGCAGACACCATTCCATCAGTGAAGCATGGTGGTGGCAGCATCATTCCATGGGGTTGATTTTCAGCAGTAGGAACTGTGAGATTTGACAGGGTTGAGAGAAATCTGAAGTGAGCAAAGTACAGAGATTTCCTTGACGAAAACCTGTCCCAGAGTTCTCTAGATCACAGACTGGGCTGATGTTTTACCTTCCAACAGTACCACAACTCTAAGCATAAAGCAAGACAACAAAGGTCCGGATTAGTGAATGTGTTTGAGTTGCCCGGCCAGAGCCCAGACTTGAACCCAATGGTATATTTTTGGAGAGGCCCAAACATAGCCGTCCACTGATGGTCTCCATCCAGCCTGACAGAGCTTGCGAGATCTTCAGAGAAAAACAGCAGAAAAATCCCTAAATGAGACATTTGTCACGTCAGACACAAGAAGATTCCAGACTGTGATCGGCTGCCAAAGGATCTTCAACTAAGTACTGAGGAAAGTGTCTGAAAACTTGTGCCAATGTGATAAGAGTGTTGTTTGATGATGAAGAATAATAATTTAAATGATTTTCACACAAGGCTGCAACAACAAAATGTGAAAAAAGTGAAGGTGTCTGAATACTTTCTGAAAGCTCTGTATCCCCTAAACTGTAACTGCCTCATATTAATTTCGAAGGGTGCAGTGGTGACTCTGTGTTCCCATACTTTTTTATTGCTATTAAATATAAAAAGGTTTACTTATTCTTTTTTCAAGGCTGTGCTGGGTCCATCTCTGATGGATAACGTTTGGATAACTTCAAGGTGTCTTCCTGAATTGTGCCCAGCTTTGTGTCCATCCCTAGTTGAAAATGTTTGTTCTTTGTTGACTTCATCTGGGTTCTTTCCTGGTTACATGCTAATCGGTATATTATGTAAGGTGCTTATCCTCTGTTTTGTCTCATGGTGAGTGATACCTAGTTCAAGATGTCCATCCTTACATCCATTTCTAGAGGAATATGTGTGTGTTCTGCCCCACATTCATGCACATTCAGTACAAGCTGCTTCTTGATAGGTGTCTTATATAAGGTGCTAGCCTTCCATTGTCACCAATGCGGATTGAGGCCTTCTTCAAGATGTCAGCCTTTCATCGGTTTCAGCCTTGGTGCTCCAAAAACTAAGAGAAAAGAAGTTCTAACAACTGAAAGGATGACCATAAGACATGCTAACAGTAAGACAGAGGAGTCATTCAGTTTGCTCATTGATATCAAACCAAAAGGTGCCTTCAGCAAAAATGAACAGAAGGAAATTAATTTGTACATGCCACATCAATTTACCCCAGGGGTTCACCCCCCTTAATAAGATATTGTGGTCAAAATTACTCCTTTTCACAAAACTGAAAATATCCGTAATATAGACGTGTGGAGTGTCGGTTTATGCTATTTTGACGTTGCTGATCATGAATGCAATATGTTTATTATTTTACTGGTGGTCCTAGCCTTCTTTGGACCTCTATCAGAGAGGGAACAATGACAAATTTCTATTGCCATTCTTAATGAATGTTTTTTTGCTTTGTGAATTTCTGTCATATTTTAAATTGATTACTTTTTTGGTTATACTATCTTTATAGCTCTTCACTCGTTATGATCAATGTTTGTAACCAGTCATTAAAACACAGTCCTTATACTGAAGCTACCCGATTATGTTAACCTCCTGTGTAGGTTGCTTTGGATAAAAGCATCTGGTAAATAGATAAATGTAAATGTAAAACTTTAGCCAAAACCTTAATAGTGGAATCAGTCCAAAATGCTAATAACAAAACAAAGTCTAAAGACGGTTTACAAAAAGCCTGAATTGTGGTATAGCGGGTCTATAGCTTAACAATAGGAGGCTAATTTTAAATAAATAATCACGCCACAAGAAGGTTCAGGTGCCAGTTGGGCATGGATGTGTGTGAGTGCGGTGGGTGACGTACTTGGGTGACCACGCTGCATACATGTGCGGAGGTGGGCAGATCAGTCAGGCGCCTTAATGAGGTGCCTTATTGATGCTATTATGGGGGGGGGGGGGGGTCCTCACACTTGTGCCCAATTAGGAAGCATAGAACGAAAGGGAGATAGATAAGGAGGAAAGAAAAGATGGAAACAAAAGAAAGCTTGGAGCTTAATGAATTGAGAAGAAGGGCAGGAGCAAGAGAGAGAGAGAGATGGTGTCTAGACAGAAGGAAGCAAGCAGACGGGAATGGAGTCCCGGGAAAGGAGCTTGTGGTCAGTGCTCGAGGGGGCTAAGGGTTTCTCCTGTTGCAGGGGAGCAGGAGCAACAACAATACACTGGAGGACTACCCTGCAAGGCAGGAGATGGCAGAGGGATGGAGGCCTGGTGGCGCCCCATGGATTGCCGTGGGATGAGCGGCAGGGACACGAGCAGAGCAGAAGGTTGTCTACATAACTTTTAAAGGAAAGCTCTAGGGACTGAGATTTTTAGAGAAGATTCTTGCCATGTTTTAAGATCATTTTTATGGATTTTGTTTATTGGATCTTAACCTGTATTGAACACTTGTTTTATTTTAGAGGATTATTTATTTATAGAAGAGCTGACACACTGCACTATTTATTTGGACACTTTAATATGTTTTGATGGTTTTTAATAAAAGCACTTTGTCACTTTGCACCTAGCCCTTGTCTGGATGCATGTCCTCATCCGCCTGGCTCATCTCGGTAACGTTATCGATGTTGGCGGTCAGGAGACTCCTGGATGTGACAGGAGCACCATCACTTGAGCCAAAAGTAATACATGAAGTTTTAAATACAGAACCCACAATCTTGGACGCCACAAAGCATGCAGGACCAGCATATGAGACTTCATGTTGGTGAGACACACAGCTTTCACAGAAAATAACAGGAAACATTGTAAAATAAATATACAGCCATTACTCAATATTCACAACTTTAACTGTAACCTCTTTTTCACTTTTGCATTGTCAACCTCTCACATTCATGGGGTCCATGGCTTTGTGCAGTAGAGACAAAAATGAGAGGTGCAGTGCACGCAAGTTTGGGGAGCAGTTAGTGTCCTGCTTGGCACATCAATAGTCTTGTTAGAGTGTAGAGTAAACAGCGGCCTTTGCAATTGTTGCATATTTTGATCATTTTGCTTAAAATATTAAGTTCTGTGTTACAATTACACCCCCAAAGTGTAGTTCATGTCATTTGGGCACTAAGCCCAAGCTGACAAAGTCAGTGATGCATCTTGTTGAGAAAATAAAGGTATTAGATAAACTTCATACTGGAATGTCGGCTGCCATCGTCGGCCGTGAGTGTAGTGTTAACGAGTTGTTCAGCCGGCTGCCAATTGCATCATCGATTGCAATCTTAAGGTTAAACATCAGATTGCCTCTGCTATGCTCAAAGATATATAAGGATCTCAAACGGACATCACTGACGGATTATTTCATGCTGGCACATCCTTCTTGATCTCCAACGTCATCTGCCAGCCGTGAAGGACAGAGTGTCAGAGGTGATGTTGAGACCTCGCCACTCTTGTCGACTTCTGATAGCAACGACTAAAGTTTATTTTTATTTTTTTAGTTAAGATATTAGCACAAAAGGTGACAGAATTTTAGTGAACGACTAATAAGAAGAAATGTTTTTTGCATGTTACCAATTGTATTGTGTGTATTGCAAATGTGCATCTTAAGCAATCTCTAGTAAAAGATTACATTTTAACTAGACAAGGAAACCTAACCCCCTATGTCCCATAGCTTCAATATATTAACCTTCATATTTTTGACTTACAGATTGTTTCTTAGGAATGCTACCATCGTGAAAGTTAAGGATTGACTGTATAAAGTAAACATAATAAAAATAATCATTTAACATCACCAAAAAAACTTCAATGTCCAAAAGAAACAAAATGTAGTTAAATCAAAAATAATAATGCTTCCTGATTTATGACACTTGATAGCACCCTGGGATTCACTTTTGGCTTGTGCTTTGTGCCTTTCATTTAATGAATGTGCATGAGTTCCTTAATTGTGACATTTTAATAACAGTGTTTTGCTCTTCTTTGTTATTATTGTATATTAGTTACTGTTTCTATTTATTTTGTTCTCCTGGTGACATCATTATATGAACTTCTTGTGCCCATTTCTTTTCTATACCTGGAAGTATTGTGTGTAGTTAAATCATGGACACCACAAGTCTATAGCTGGGTAAAAAGAAAAATATAAACCAAACTACTTAGGGGAAAAATATACTAGTTTTAAATTTGGTTTCATTTTGAATTTTGATTTTGTCCTAGAAATGTTGTTGAAAGATAAAAGCACCATTCCATTAAATGGTCCTCTCCTGATGACCTCAATGATTCCCCTACTGTGCCCACAAACACAAACCTTTTAACATCTCTTCGCTTTTCTGCAATACAACACTTCATTCCTTCTTTTGCAGATGTTATCTCCCTATGGCTTCAGAAGCTGGCTCAGCGTGCATGTGGATAAAGCACTTCAGAAACCTTTTCTGAACACACGTTGTACCCTTGTAGAGTGATTAAGCATTTTATCCCAGTCGTTTTAGAACGTGGGTTGACTCAAACACGATGGGTTTGTGGAGGAGTTCACGTGGAACTCTGAGCTACACAAAGGCAATGGTAAACTGGTGTGTATAACCCAGCCTTGTTGTGCACCTTTGTGTCCACTTAGTCATGGAATGAAGCACATGAAGTGAAGACCTATTGAAAACATTTAGTGTTTTAAAGGAAGGTCTGATTATTCTGGAAATGTGTTGTGCGTTTTTGGAGGTTCCTATTGCTTTACTAAGTCAAGTCTCTTTCATTACATAACATAATCTAACATATACACTAAGAATTATTCATTCTGAAACCCAGAGAGTCATGGGTAGCTGGGGGTTATCCTTGCAGCATCATGGCAGGAAGCAGCCTGGATAGGGCACCAGTCTATTGCAGGGAGCCACACTCCAACTCACACACTCAACTATAAACCCCTATAGCAAATCATATGTTTCACTGAAATTAGAACAAAGGCAACATTTCAAATGCTGAAACTGAGAAATTTTATTGTTTTATTTTTTAATATATATGCTGATTTTTAATATGATTCCAGCAACATGTTTCAAAAAAGCTGATACATGGGGAGACCAATTGCTGTAATTCTGAAAGTGAAATGTTGTTCCATTCTGGCCTGATGTAGGATTTCAGCTGTTCGACAGTCTCTGGGTCTCATTTGTCATATATTTTGCTTTATAATGCGCCAAAAGTTTTCAAAGGGTGACAGGTCTGGAGTGCTGGCAGGCCAGTTCAGAACACCGTACTCTGTTACAATGGAGCCATGCCGTTGTAACTGTAACATGTGTAGAATGCGGATTAACATTGTCTTGCTGAAATAAGCATGGCCTTCCCTGAAAGCACAGTACAAGTTGCTTTAAAACCCATACATATCGTTCAGTATTAATGGTGACTTCCCAGAAGTGCAAGCTGCTCATGCCATGTGCACTAATGCATCTCCAAACTATCGCTTTTGAACTGTGTGCTAATAATAAGCCGGATGGACCCTCCCCTCTTTATACCATAATACATGGCATCCAAGATTTTCAAGAAGAATTTAAAATTTTGATTTATCAGACCACAATTTTCCACTTTGTCTCGATCCATCTTAAATGAGCTTAGCCCCAGAGAAGACGGTGGTGGTTCTAGTTCCTTCTTAGCATGGTAGAGTTTTAACTTGCATTTGAGGATGCAGTGACCAACTGTGTTTGCAAACAATGGTTTTCAGAAATGTTCCTGCAATGATTTAATTTCCACGACAGAATCATGTCTGTTTTTACTGTAGTGCTGCCTAAGGGCCTAAAATCACAGTCATGCAGGGTTAGATTTTGACCTTGTCCCTTACATACAGAAATTTCTCTGGAATATCTCAATCTTTTAATGATATTATATAACGTTGATGATGAAATCCCTAAATTCTTTGCAATTTTACATTAAAGAACATTTTTTCTTGCACAATTTGTCTTTCACAGACAGATGAACCTCTCCCCATCTTTTCTTCTGAAAGACTCCGCCTCTCTAGGATGCTCTTTTTATACCCAATCATGTTGTTGCCCTGTTGCCAAATAACCTCATTAGTTATGAGATGTTCCACCCGCTGTTTTTTTAGCATTACACAACTTTCTCAGTTGTTTGTTGCCCCATCCCAACTTTTTTGAAACATGTTGCCTGCATCAAATTCAAAATGAGCACATATTTTACATAAAACGGTAAACTTTCTGTGTCAAAATCTGATACGTTGCCTTTGTTCTATTTTCAAATAAATATAGTGTTTCCATGATTTGCAGATCATTGCATTCTGTTCTTATATACATTTTACACAACATCACAACTTTTTTGGAAATGCGGTTGTTGATTTACACCTGGAGGTGGTATAACTTAATTATTACTGGAGGGCCGACTATAATTGCTTAACTCTATTTGGAGGGGATTGGAGCTTTTACACCAGGAGGTGCTATTGTGAGCTGTATTGAGACTAGGGAACAGGTCGAGGAGACACTGGAGTGTTGGAGATATGCTCTGGAGAGGAGAGGAATGAAGATCAGTAGGAACAAAATAGGGACAGAATACATGTGTGGAACGGTGAGGATGCAGGGAGGAGAGTTGGTGAAGGTGAATGAGTTTAAATATTTGGGATCAATAGTAGAGAGTAACGATTATTGTGGAAGAGACATGAAAAAGAGAATACAGGTAGGGTGGAGTGGGTGGAGAAGAGTGTCAGGAGTAATTTGTGACAGATGGGTACAAGAAAGAGTGAAAGGGAAGGTCTACAGGACAGCAGTGAGACCAGCTATGTTATGTGGCACTGACCAGAAAGCAGGAGACAGAGCTGGAGGTGGCAGAGCTAAATATGCTACGATTTACATTGGGTGTGACAAGGATGGACAGGATTAGAAATGAGGACATTAGAGGGTCAGCTCAGGTTGGATGGTTGGGAGACAAAGTCAGAGAGGCGAGATTGAGTTGGTTTTGGACATGTGCAGAGGAGAGATGCTGGGTATATTGGGAAAAGGGTCTTAAAGATAGAGCTGCCAGGAAAGAAGAAAAGAGGAAGGCCTAAGAAAAGGTTTATGGATATGGTGAGTGAGGACATGCAGGTGATTGGTGTGACAGAGCAAGATGAAGAGGATAGAAAGATATGGAAAAAGATTATCTACTGTGGTAACCCCTAACGGAGAGCAGTCTAAAGAAGAAGAAGAAGGAGGAGTGTTTAACCCAGGATGTAGGTTAAAGTCAGTTCTTGAAGTGGGCCTGGTACATACCAGCACTTCATATCACCATTTCTCCATTTCCTGTAGTTAACATATGTGTACCAGTGTGTATAGTCAGTTCAGACCTCATTAGCAACCCTTATTTATAACAATATGTCCCTTCTCACCTTCAAGGATGACTATCCCCTAACCCAATCCCCTTTTATTCTGCTTGCACAACAGGAGTACCGATAAGTCTTTCCTTCACTTCAGGCACTGGGTAAAATAATTATTAAGGGAGAACCATTGCAATTTTAGTCCCGTCCAAATCACTCAAATGACAGAATTTTACTGACATATCGAGTCACATGTATTCTATTGTTTTTTTACTGCCTTTTTATAGAAGGTGAAAGGCTCCATAATCTTTATTGAGATGTAAATGCAGAGTCTATAAAAAAGTCACTGATATGAGTGATTCGGACAGGCCTACATTTCAGAGGTCTTCTGGGAATAATCACTTCACTTCACCTCGAGGTGTAAAACATCCTTTCCGAGTAGGTCTGTAGATGGAATGTTGATGTAAGCACCCACCCCAAAGTAGTTATTGGGCTGGCAGGAGTTGATTTACATTCAGTGTTTGAAGGCCAATGTTAAAGGGACTTGAGACAAACAGAACTAGTTGGGTTTGGAGGTCAATATGGAATTGTGTCTGCTTATGTTAAACGTATGGCTGGCTAGTTGCATAGGTAAATTAAAGCATGCCTAATTGGCAAAATGGCGTATTAGCCCATGGAGGCGGTGATACGCACGTATACTTAAACGTACTTGAAGAAGCATTTCCCTCTCAAAATGGCATTGATGTTGATTGCTGCAATAGCAACCCCCGGGCATCTGATCACTCGTCGTTCTCCCACTCTGCCGGGTCCTCTGTTTCCCCATTGTGGAAAGGAGTCTCCTCCTCGGCGATGCTGTCCTTTGCCACAGTGCTGCTGTGTCGGGGTTTCAAGCACAAGATTGTTTAAAAAACAGGTTCCTGCCAGCAAGAACAATTAAATGGGCCAAAAGAAATGGCAAAAATCACTACCACTGCTACGAGTCAGCCTCTGTATGCCACATCCACATTGCAAGAAGAATTTCCAGGGAGGACCAAAACATGAAGACCCTGGAATGAGTGGGTGGTGCTGGTGACCCTAAAACTTTGGCCTTCTTTGCCTTTGTGCTTTCTGTATTTCAGTGTAGTCCCAAAATTTGGACTGCCATGCTTTACAGTGCCTTTCTAGCTTTTCAGAAACAGACTTGAAGTTACTGCCCAGGATTAAACAACCGAAGGAGAAGGTTGAAGGTTTTCCATTTGATTTTTTTAATGTGTCGTTTCTGTCTCTTGTTTCCTTTCATTTACCAGTCTGTGGTTTCTGGCCACTTGTTCCCATTTTCTTTTTCTGTCACTCATTTAAATTTTCCGCAGCTCAATTTCATTTTTTTTTGTCCAGTCTCATTTTCTTCTATTTTCAGCAGACTATTCTAACACATTTTTTCAGTTCATTTCCTACTTATTTCAGCTTTAGTTTTTCTCGATAAGCATTGTCATCTTCTCATTCTGAGATATTATTCTGGCATATTTCTTGTTTCATTTGCTTTTCTATTCAGGCACAACTTCTAATGGAGGGAGAAGGGGATGTTACTGGAAAGGAAGTATGTCAGACTCTGGATTGCAGAGTGGACACTGCTTCTGGAAATCATCATCATTTGTATCTTTCTCATTCTCTCATATGAATTTGGGAATGTCTTTCCAGTTGAGGTCCTTCATACTGTGCCCTTGTCATCCTGCGAGCACAGCCTCCTTGTTGTTCCATTTCTGCCAAATGAGTGTCATTAATATTTTTAGAAATGGCAAATTTGACATGTTGGTTCTACCCTTGTCCAGTCTGTTTTTCTCTAGCTTCAAACGCATCCCAAAAACAAGCATCTTACAATAATTAGTTTCTAAATTGTCCCTTAATGAGTGACTTTGGATGTAAGTGAATTTGCAGCCTGTGACAGAGTGCCATCCCAACCAGGGTTGGTTCATGCCTACTGCTTAATGCTATTGGAGTCGGCTGCAGCTCTCTACCACCCTGTCATAGGCAAAGCAGGTTCAAAAACGGGATGAAAGATATAAGATACCATACAGGGTAGCATTTCCACCTGAAAGTGTTGAGTGCCTTCTGGTTCTCTTGGTGTTTACACTGTTGTTTCTCCCTTTCTTCATTGGCAACATTACATTTGCTCAGTGTGCCTTGCAGTGAGCTGGCATTCCATTCAGGGTTGGTATTCTCTTAGATGTTATAATAGCTCACTGAAAGCCCAGACCTGGAAAGAGCAGTGTCACACATGTGCGTCAGAGGGTTGCCTGCCAGACTCCAGTGAGGTATACAGCAAGGATGAGCGGAGGCACTGTTTCTAAGAGTATCATCTCTTTTGTCCTCCACAGTGCTGAGAGGACACTGATCCTGAGAAGCTCTACCCATTCTGGCCAAGATAGTATAAAACTGGGCATCCCCAGAAGGAACCACTGCATTTTGGACCTGAGTATGGAGCTCCAAGAAAGATTGCCTGCTCTACCGAGCCTGTATCGATTGACACCCGATGATACGAATACGGCAGTGATTGACTATACAGTATATCTGTTTATGTGCCACCACATACCAGTCTATTTTTCCAGTTTGTTCTTGATATTAATCAGTGTGGCCCAGCTGGCACTCCACCTTACTTTTGAACTTCTTCCTTCACTCATCCACAGATGGCACAGAAACTGATATTGTGAAGGACAATTTTGTAGCCGGAGAGAAAACTAGCATGGTGGCATTATGGGTAGCATTTCTAAACTTACAGTACATATTGGTTGTAGTTATTATGGTCACATGTACAGAGTACAGTGAAATTCTTACTTGCACGTCCAACCAATTTGCACCACGTTGGCACTCTCTGGTGTCATGATTTTTAACTTTAGCGTTGAAGGTCTTGTGTAGCGTGTCAGGAAAAACTGATATGCACTGGTCTGATCCATTGTGATGAGTGTGCCATTTATGGGAGCTGTACAGTGGGGTTGGGGACAGAAGTGGGTTTATGTTTCTTGTTTGAGGTCACGCTCTTCTGTTCTGGAGATGTAAGAAACAAACAGGTAGTCTGTAATGTCACATCTACAGGTAGATAGATAGATAGATAGATAGATAGATAGATAGATAGATAGATAGATAGATAGATAGATAGACAGACAGACAGACAGACAGACAGACAGACAGACAGACAGACAGACAGACAGATAGATAGATAGATAGATAGATAGATAGATAGATAGATAGATAGATAGATAGATAGATACTTTATTAATCCCAAGGGGAAATTCACATACTCCAGTAGAAGCATACTATACAAAAAAACAATATTAAATTAAAGATTGTTAATAATGCAGGTAAAAACAGACAATAACTATGTATAATTTTAATGTTTACCCACCAGGGTGGAATTGAAGAGTTGCATAGTTTGGGGGAGGAACGATCTTCTCAGTCTGTCAGTAGAGCAGGACATTGACAGCAGTCTTTCGCTGAAGCTACTCTTCTGTCTGGAAATACATCCTCCCATAATGTTTGTGCTGTATTGTCACATCGGACAATGTTTCCATTCATAACTTGGAGTCTGCTGCTTCCACAGCAAACCTTCTGGCAATGGTATGTATTGATGTGCCATCCTGGAGAAGTTGGACTACCTGTGCAAACTCTGTAGGGTCCAGGTTTCGCCTCATGCTACCAGTAGTGACACTGACCGTAGCCAAATGCAAAACGAGTGAAAAAGCAGATGAGGAGGGAAAATGTCAGTGGCCTCCACCTGTTAACCCATTTGTTCCTGTTTTGGGGGTTGTTTCATTGTTGCCCCTCTAGTGCACCTGTTGTTAATTTCAGTAACACCAAAGCAGCTGAAACTGATTAACAAGCCCCTCTGCTACTTAACTGTCCATATCAATAGTCCAGAAGTTTCATTGACTTGATGCCATACTCTCATTAAAAAGTGTTCCTTTAATTATTTTGAGCAATATATATTCACTAAAAGAAATGCTGATGTGTTCAATACTTATTTTCCCCCACTGTACCTCCTACCTGGAAGCATTTCTGTGCAATAATTCTGCACACCTCTGTTTTCATTTAGTATTTAAATAAATATCTCTAGTGAGAAAAAAAATCACCAGAAGTGTGCATATCCTTAACTAGGATGCAATGGCTTACTGGGATGTGGAGAGCTGACTATGGTGACTTTCCATGTAATGAGATCATCCGGTTGAAAAAACTATATCATATGCAATGGTGCATTTTAATATGTCTTTATGAGGAAATTATGCAGTATGTCACATTTTAAAAAAATGAACTCTGCAGTAATGTGAATGAGAGGCAAAAAACAGAATTGATTTTACCCTTTGTGGAATGGAGTCCACTGTTTACGCAGTTGAAGATACAAACACAGGTAAACACAGGGCGTGTGAATGAGGATATAGCAGTATAGTGATATAAGGAGCAGTATTCCTTGTTTTTCTCCCACCCCCAAAGAAAACCTTTAAACCACCAAAAGTTTTGCATTTCCTATTTATGAAATGACCTGTGAAGTGAATTTAGTACCAGTTTGGTGAAACTGTATGGACATCGAAACCTCCCTATTTCACTTACCACTATATACAGTCGAATGCAGGCAGTGTAGTGGTTAAGTGGTTATGGCTTTGGACTTTAGTCCCTGAGTTTGTGGGTTCAAATCCCACTACTGACACTCTGCGAGGATGAGTAAGCCACTTGATCTGCCTGTGCTCCAATTTGAAAACTAAAATAAATGTATCATAAATATCGTTAGGGCAGCACGGTAACACAGCGGTAGCGCTGCTGCCTGGCAGTAAGGAGACCTGGGTTCGCTTCCCGGGTCCTCCCTGTGTGGAGTTTGCATGTTCTCCCCGTGTCTACATGGGTTTCCTTCGGGTACTCCGGTTTCCTCTCACAGTCCAAAGACATGCAGGTTAGGTGCATTGGCGATCCTAAATTGTCCCTAGTGTGTGCTTAGTGTGTGTGCCCTACGGTGGGCTGACGCCCTGCCCAAGATTAGTTCCTGCCTTGCGCCCTGTGCTGGCTGGGATTGGCTCCAGAAGACCCCCATGACCCTGTGTTTGGGTATAACGGGTTGGAAAATGACTGACTGACGGACTAAATATCGTTAAGTCACCTTGGATAAATGTATCAGCCAAATAAGTAAATGTAAAAATGGGAGGAAGTGTGCTCTGTGATGGCTTTTCATCGCACCCATTGTCTGGTGATTTACACCAGATGAGCTGTGGATTCCTGCCACATGTTAATGTCATTGGAAAGTTCAGGCATGGCATGCTTTCTTCCTTTCACTCAAGCAGTTAAATCTGTTAGGCCGCAGTGCCTCATTCAGGGGAGCTGAACCATCACCTGTAATGTGCAAATGAAGACCAGTTGAAGACAAATCATTCTCAGATGACTAATCTCAAAGCCGCTTGCAACCCATCAAGCTTCTGTCTCAGCTGGATTCATGGTGGGTCACCTTTGGCCCTTCACGCTGTCCTAATATTGAGGTGCTGCTCATTAATGGACTTGCCCTATCTTAAGTCAGCCTGTTCCATCATAGACAAAAAAGTTAATGACGTTAATCACTTTCTACAGCATAAAGGATTCATCTCCCCCCATCCACTCTCTGAATATAATGACACCGGTGGCCGCTCATTAACATTTCTGCACACAGAATGCCACCCTCATTACTGACACAATTATCAAGGCCCTGCCGCTTTGGTGATGGGCTCACCTGTCTTCCATGAACAAAGGCTTTTGTATTGTTTTCAAGTGAGGAGAGTGAACAAGCAAGCTGGTAGCCATCCAGGAGGTCCTCCATTCTGTCTGGCTGAGTTAGTGTGCCATTATGAAATTGGTATGTAATAAGGCTGGCCATACTGCTTTCATTTGTAGCAAAAAAGGACGGTGCAAACAGGCCGATTAACAATGCAGAGGGCAGCCATAGGCAAAAAATGGATAAAAAAGGAATATCTGAGACTAAAGCTGGGCACATAGTGATGCAGTAACTCCCTCTGACATTTAGAAAGTGACTTGGCTTGCAAAATGGAGCGTAGAAGAGGCCATGTGCATTGGATTGGACAGATAAGAGAGCCGCACTGATGCAGAGTCCAGCACCATCAGGCGAGCAGACTTTTTAGTTTATTTATGTGGGCAGCTTGCGCTTCTCTCTTGTTTGCTCATCCTTGAACTCTGGTGAAGGAGCCAATGAAAACAGTTCATCACCCATCTGGTCAGTCTTTATGTCATCGCAAAGGGAAAATCCATCCATTTACTCAACTCACTTATACCAATCTGGGGTTATGTGAGTGTGTAGGAGACATCACATTGGGCCAGTCCAAACTAACACGCACGTGTTTGGAATGGGACAGGAGGCACCTAAGCCATCTATTTGTCATTTATTTTTGTCATTGTTTTAAATATTTTATTGAGCTTTAATACATACTGTATGTTATTGTTCAGTAAGACATATAGTCCATTCAGAAAGGATTCAGACCTCTTCCCTTTCTGCATAGTTTATTTTGTTGTTGATCCAGTTTTAAATGGACACATTTGCTGTTTTTTCCATCCAATTAATGCTTAATAACTCATAACGACAAAGTTCAAAATGTTTTCAGAAAGGTTTGCAAATTCATGAAAAAAATCAAAATCTGGAATCTCTAATTTATAGAAGTATTCTGACCCTAATTTGGTGCTTTGTGGAAGCCCCTTTACATAGATAGATAGATAGATAGATAGATAGATAGATAGATAGATAGATAGATAGATAGATAGATAGATAGATAGATAGATAGATAGATAGATAGATAGATAGATAGATAGATAGTGTGGGAGATGGCCGGTCGTTCATCCCAGCCAATACCCCCAAGCCACTAGATGGAGCCCTCCCTGTAGCATGGAAGTGCCCCAAAGACCAGCAGGGAATCATGGACAATAGAGTTTTTATTCCCGACCCTGCTGGACACTGTGGGGCCCACCAGAGGATGCTGCAGGGAGGCTCAAGGACTGACATGTGCCCTATAACCCGGAAGTCTTAATTACCACAACAGAGGAAACGACGTACTTCCAGGATGAAGAAGGAGAGCTTTCATCCGACCCGGAAGTGCTAACGAGTCACATGGACAAGGGTTTAGAAGCATTTCTGGGTCATGGACTATAAAAGACTGTGGGAAACCCAGACGAGTGAGCTGAGCTGGGTGGAAAGGTGGCAACGCGTCTGGGAGTGGAGGATTGATTGATTGATTGATTACTAATTTATTATTGTGTTATTTATGAGTATAGTGGAGTGGAGTGTGCTTGGTGCACATAATTATTATAAAATAAAGTCATATTGGACTTTTATCTGGTGTCTGACGTCTGATCTGAGGGTTCAAGGGGTCGACAGTGCCTCTATCTTTCACAATAGATAGATAGATAGATAGATAGATAGATAGATAGATAGATAGATAGATAGATAGATAGATAGATAGATAGATAGATAGATAGATAGATAGATAGATAGATAGATAGATAGATAGATAGATAGATAGATAGATAGATAGATACTTTATTAATCCCAAGGGGAAATTCACGTGTAAAAAAGTGATAAAGTAAAAAAGTGCCCAAGGAGAAGTAAGGGACCAGAGTACATGAGAGTACATACATACCACATTGTCATGATTTGACTCTCACCTTTAGCAACATCTACAGTTTCAGACCCTCTTAGGTACAGTAAGTCTTTATAAGCTTTGCATACCTAGATTTGGGCAGTATATCCCATTCTTCCTGGAGGATCCTCTCAAGCTCCATCAGTTTGGATGGGAACTGTCTTTAATCTGCAGTGATTTTTACCTATGGTTAATTACTCGCTGTAATGTAAAATAGTTAGTCCTATTATGCATATGTAACAATTCCCATGAAAATTACAATCTTTTTAAATTGTACATCTGCTTCCCTATATGTGAGAGGCAGAACCACGAAGTGGCTAGCACGTAGCGCCTACACAGGGGTTGGCGAGTGAAGCGAGCAGGGGGCAGAGACCCCTAGTTTCTTTTAAAGTTCTGTACTTTGTCTTTATATCTAGAGTGACTAAAGTAATAAAGTAGATATCAAGAGTACCTGGAGCAGCCAGAAGTTTGCCATATGCCCAGATCTGCATGGCTTTTTAAGGCTGTGGGTTTGAGCTCCATCTAATAGTAGGGAACAGTACTTAAAGTAAGGCATTTTTGGTTGACAAATGACCTATAACCAAGAGCCTTTGTATGTCTGAATATATTCCTAGAGACCAAAGTAATATTTAGGTCTGAGATATATTTAAAACATTGTTTGTTGTTTGGGGCGACACGGTGGCGCAGTGGGCAGCGCTGCTGTCTCGCAGTTGGGAGTCCTGGGGACCTGGGTTCGCTTCCCGGGCCCTCCCTGCGTGGAGTTTGCATGTTCTCCCCGTGTCTGTGTGGGTTTCCTCTGGGTGCTCCGGTTTCCTCCCACAGTTCAAAGACATGCAGGTTAGGTGGATTGGCAATCTAAATTGGCCCTAGTGTGTGCTTGGTGTGTGTGTGTGTTTGTGTGTGTCCTGCGGTGGGTTGGCACCCTGCCCAGGATTGTTTCCTGCCTTGTGCCCTGTGTTGGCTGGGATTGGCTCCAGCAGACCCCCGTGACCCTGTGTTCGGATTCAGTGGGTTGGAAAATGGATGGATGGATGGATGTTTGTTGTTTGTGTCGATAATAAGGAAATCTCTTGAAGTACTAGGGAAAGTGGACTTTGCATGTGTTATTCATACGGTACTTGTGTTGGTTAAAGTGCTAGGGAATAGTGTGCATGTAAATACGTCTTTCATATGGTACTTTTGTGGTTAGAGTCTGTGTGTACGCATATATCTATGTGTGTGCTAATCTTAAGGAGCGACAGTAGTCCAACCCGGTAACAAACATGATAAATACACTTATCCCTGAAGAAAACAGGTAAAGGGTAAGTAGAAGGAAAAATCATGATAATACAGGTTAGTATCAGCTCAGCAGTCCTGTCGACTGAGGAGTGCATTGATAACTGCTGTTAACAGTTAAACCCTCACTCGGAGTTTTGGTTAGCCAGCATGCCAGCAACAATCCAAGTTTACCAAAGGCCCCCCTCACTCACAGCGGGTAAGTTTTGAATCATCGGCTTTATTAACTCCATTTGCACATCTTTAGAACATATGAGGAGATCCGGCCACCCATTATCAAACCTACTTGGTCTAGAAAAGGGTCATGGGGACCCAAGCATGGCACACTTACTCTACAGTGGGCTACTTTAGAGTCATCAGATAAAGTAAAAAAGTGCCCGAGGTGAAGTAGGAGACCAAAGTACATGAGGAGTACATACATACCACACTGTCATGATTTGACTCTCATTTTGAATTTTCAGTAATGGTTCCTGGAGCTCTAAAAATAATTTTTTGTATCATTTTGGGGGTTTTTGAGACTTGGGAATCCAATGGTCACAGTTACTTTTTTTGCTTCAACACATCTCTTTTATCTAATAAATGTAATAAATCTGATCCTTGGTCATCACAACACCAAAAAAACATAACAGCACTTAAAGCTGCACAGAAGAGAACAACCAAGTACACCCCAGGACTTAAGGACATGATCTACTCTGACAGACTCAGAGAATTAAACTTGTTAGTCTCGAGCAGAGGGGACTGTGTGGGGACCTAATCCAGGTATTTAAAACCTTGAAAGGCATTGATAAAATAGATTGAGCAGAATTCTTTCAACTGAATGTTAAATCACAAACTTGAGGACACCAGCGGAAATGAGGAGGAAGCGCATTTGAGACTGAAGCCAGGAAGCACTTCTTTACGCAAAGAGAGCAAACTACCAAGATATGCAGTTGAAGCAGAAACCTTGACAATGTTCAAGAAGAATCTGGATGAGATATTGGGACAGCACAGTTATTAGCTAAGCAAATGGCTAAATGGCCTCCTCTGATCTGTCTAATTTCTTATGTCCCTGAAACTATGAAGCAGCTGATTTAATTATTACATTGCTTCCATTGGTGTACTCAACCCACTAACAATCATTGGGGGCTGGAGTCTGTCAACAAATGTTGAACACATAGTAAATCTCCATGATGTATTTTGATTAGCACTTGCAAGCAAGAATTTCACTATACTGTGTATACATGACAACAATGACTTCATAAACCAAGCACAATTCAGTGTTATTAACTAACTCATGACATTACACGTCCATCAATGTTATAATTGAGATATGACCTTTTGACAATGGCAGAACATCTGTCTCACTCATACCAGGACCGATTAAACCTAAAACACATCACTGAAACGTAAGACAAAATCAGTCAAACTGTACACAGACTGAGGTTGAGACAAGAATTGAACCATGGAGCTGAAAGCCTTAACCACTGCACTGCCATGCTGCTGCTCTGGGACAGAAAGAGGCCCTAACCATGGGATGCAGTTTCTGAATTTGCCTTCTTTCTTGTTCAGAATAAATGCATTTTTGAGTAAACTGATGCATGCTGCTTCACTGCTATGCCAGGTGCAAGGAATGATGAGTCGAAAGACAAGATAAATGTTGGGGTGCCAACTCTGGCTTTCCCCATTTACTTGCAAACTTGTAATGGTTGTCGAGTGTATGTGTGGGATGTCATTGGCAGTTTGTGCCTTTCCCTTGTTCTGTTAATAGTGGAATGGCTGGATTTGTAATGCCAGCCAATGGTTCATGTGGAAAGGAGCACCTGGCTCGGAGGGACAAATAAACTGTAAGGGGAGGAGCCGACCGTACTGAAAAAGCTGTGGCAGGAAAAAGAGGAAGAAGAAAGAAAGAGAGCAAGAGGGAAAGCTACACTACCCACTGAAGGAAGTTATGGAAACCCTGGTTCATTTCAGGAAGAATCATTTTCTTTTTCTTCTGTGTGTGATGAATTCAGGAGAGGACCTGATGGGCCAGCGTTAGGAATGCTGCCTGATAGGAGTTTCCCGGGACGTGAGGTACGGCTCGGCACAACCTTCAGGCTTTTCAATAAAAGCCTTTTCATCACTCTTTTAATACTTTGCCTAAATAGCATTTGTCATTCTATATAATGCCTCGGTATTACATACAATGCCTAGGGAAAGTATCCATCCATCCATCCATTTTCCAACCCGCTGAATCCGAACACAGGGTCACGGGGGTCTGCTGGAGCCAATCCCAGCCAACACAGGGCACAAGGCAGGGAACAATCCTGGGCAGGGTGCCAACCCACCGCAGGACACACACAAACACACCCACACACCAAGCACACACTAGGGCCAATTTAGAATCACCAATCCACCTAACCTGCATGTCTTTGGACTGTGGGAGGAAACCGGAGCGCCCGGAGGAAACCCACGCAGACACGGGGAGAACATGCAAACTCCACGCAGGGAGAGCCCGGGAATCGAACCCAGGTCCCCAGATCTCCCAACTGCGAGGCAGCAGCGCTACCCACTGCGCCACCGTGCCGCCCTAGGGAAAGTATATATAATATTAAAATAATTTGGATATTTCATACTTTGGCCAAAAACACCAGGAATTCTATATATTGCCTAGGCATTCTATACAATGCCTGCTTTTCATACATTGCCGGTAACATATATATTATTTGGAGTTTGTTTATTTATTTTTTTATCAATATATACGTACTATTATTTTACATACTGTTTGTATTTTGGCTTATTTTTGATCGTCGATTGGGGGAAGTTTATTTGGAAGAAGTATGGCTTGTCGGATGTAACATCCTCAACTTGCCATGCCATAGGTCTTGGTTGTGTAACTGCCAGTTTTGGAGAGTGAGTTGGCTGTTACAGCTGGGTGGTTTCTCAGCACTGTGGAGGCAAATGAAGACAACACAGTAAACAGCAGCACCCCCTCTTGGCCTGTGATGGTATTACATACTTGCGAGGAACCTGGATGGTGACCATCTGACACAGGTTACCGGTGAGAAGGCCTATATGGCCAAAATCATCTTCCAAGGCATGGCTTTGACCTTTAAATACTAATTAAGCAGTCATTGCTTATCACATTCTGGGGTGTAAAGGAGTCAGGGACTGATTTCATTTTTTAATTTATGGGCCTGTGTGAGGTTGGTGTGTCTGTGTGTGAGTGAGTGGGACCCATAATAGACTGGCGTACTGTCCAGTTTTGGTTCTGCCTTACACCCATATTGCACTCTTACAGGAATAAGTGTTCTTAAAAATACGAGAATAAGAAATCTCCTTAATATAACAGGATGATCAAGCGGAATTTACATGCCTCGAATTTATGCCATGTTTTGCACTGCTCCAGAGTTTGATCTGTGGTCAGATCAGATCAGATCTGGCAGGACAGAAAATTCCTTTTCAATTCCCTTTACATTTGCCATCCATTCTGGCCCATGGAGCCTGAAGTTAATATGAGATTCTCAGTGATATTGAATCATTTTCCCCAACATAGAGCCTTGCTGTATCACCTCTCTATTCTGCCTCAAGATGGACTGGCATAAGGCCCCTGGTCCCCCCTATGATTTCATTGCAGTTCCATAACAGAAGAGATGAGAAAAAGTTGTCAGAATATAAATATGTCCAGAGGCGCAAAGGAAAGGGAATCATTATTTCTAGGACCAAAATAATAATAATAAAAAATAAGTATTGAGTCAAAACTGTAGGGGTAAATTGAAGTTGTCTAGTTGTATTTTAGAATGAATGTAGGGCGTGCATTTAGTGGAGACTGACATTAACTTTCTCTTAGACCAGACATGAAGCAGGAAATTTCATGCAGTGGATTGAGGGGGAGTGCAAGGCTTGAACCCGGGGAGAACAGAGTGCGTTGTGTTTGGAGTTTTAGAGTGGCATTCCATCTTTCTATTCATTTAATAAGTATTTAAATTGAGATGTCTTCTTAAATGTTGTGTGGTTTTGTATTTCTCAGTAACTGCATGATGGCACAGTGTTTAAAGTGGTTATCTCATAGATCAAGCAATGGCTTTGAATGTCACTCCCGGCTGCTGTCGGTGTGGAGTTAACACACTCCCTCCAGCTATTCCAGATTTCTCTGTGCCTGTTAGGGTGGCTCAGGTATGCACACGAGTGGGCCATGCCTTGACTCACACTCCACACTGGATTGGCACCGTGACACAGTATGTAGAACAGACTTAATGTCCGCTGAAAACTGAGCCATGATGTTTGTCTGAGTGGCCCTGAAATGCATTGGCACCCCAATCACTGCTGATAGCCTTATGCCAACCAGGCACAAGGCTAGACAGGCTGAACAGTGCTGTGATAGTTTGTGTATCTATAAATCGATGCAGAACCTTAAGTAAAGATCGCTATCTTCTTATATAATACGCTACCATGGCTGTTCGTTCATCTGTCTAGGATTTTAAATCACCTGTAGCTTGCAAGACGTTTGACCTTTTGACCTGAAATTTGGTACACATATACTACATGACATCTAATATCCGCTTTCGGGGTGATGATTGATCTTCAAGGTTATTCCTCTTTTTATTTTTATTTTATTTTATTTTAGAATAGACTCTCAGCAGCGGCGCATGCGTATGGGTACTGTTCTCATCCCTACCACCTTCACCGTCACTTCCCCTACCTGTTCATATCATAAATCGTTCTTGAGGCAGATTGAAGACGTAAGTGCCAGCTTAAGTGAAAAATTAAAGAAAACGTATTAAGTAATTATTAAAAAAATCAGTTTTAATGCAAAAAGATGCCAATGAAAGAAGAAGAGAAGTGGGCTGCTAGGGTGGAGAAAAGAAGAGCTGCTCAGGAAACAGCAAGAGCATCAACCTCTGAGCAAACAAATGCTAAACGTACAGAGAAAGAGAATGAAAACTAGAAATGCTCAAGTCAAGTGAATTCACTGCACATTATCATGCAGTGCGCCATTACTGGTATAAGAATAAAAGCGACTTTACAGCATAAAAGTAACACAGAGCACTACAGGAAAGCCTTCCCCAGCCAAAGTCGATGAGAATGCCTTAATGGGTGGGCACTGTTTCTTCTTCTCTGCCTCATGTGATATTTTTGCTTTCCTCCTTAACAATCCTTGTTGTTTTATATAATTTTCACTCCATTTATCCTGATGTGGATAGTGATAGCAACATGATAAACTGTATTAATGAGCCAGCAATTAGTACAAAATTGAATCTGCAGTAAAAATTAGAGTTCATTTAAGAAAAAAAAGATAGTGAAACTTGTGGTGTATTCCATGCAGTGAAATTGGTGCCATTGGTGCAGGAAGAAAAATATGTAATCCATGTCTGGAAGCATTTTACTGTTCTAATTCAGCAAGCTTCTGCCTATCATTTAGAGCAGGGGTTCTCAAAGTCAGTCCTGGCTGTGGCTTCAGGTTTTTGCTTCAACCAGATACATAATCAGTAACAACTGATAACACTCATCTCAATTAATTAGCTGGTATTTTTTTCTCTTATTTGACATTAAGAAAGCACAGAGGCTTTGCATGATTTTTGCATTTATAAGACATTTAGAAATATTTCTGCTTTTGCTATAGATTTAAAGCTTAACTCTCTTTTGTTGCTTTCATTATATTTTGCCCTTTCTCTGTGCAGTTTGCTCCCTTCATTGTATCCTAATAACGACAATTTAAAATGAGCAGAGCAGACAGCCAGAAAAACAACACTGAATAAGGAAAGGTTGCAACTACTGTAGAGTCAGACCCACTGATCAAAAAGCAATGGATTAATTAAACAATTACAATGCCCGGAAAAATAGAATGAACATCAAGATGATAATATTGTTAAAAAAATACATTATTCCCATAAAACTGCTTAGTAAATGTTAATATCTACTCTAAATATATAAAATCCTAAGCCTACAAGTGCAACAGTGACGTTTTTGTTATGTCACGTTTTTTGTCACACTTTAAATCAGGCTTATTTTAAAACTTACATCTTTATATATAATCTTCATTTGGATCTTGATCTTTGTTTGTCCGCGAATTCATGTTCCCCTGACACTGCCTTGGTTGTTACTTTTGTTTACAAACACTGTCGATACCACTCTTTGTGCTTAGATCTGACGTTGACACCGTGCTTTGTGTTTAGATCTGGTGTCGACACCTGCTTCGTTGTCGAGACTGTGGTTTTTTGTGTTTCTATCGACCGTCATTGGCAGCACTTCGTCCAAATCGAATGTTCACCCACTTCTTGGAGTCGGCAGTCAGAGTATATAAGTCGGACACACTTCTGTGATTTTCCATCAGTCTGCGTTTGGAGTTCAAGAAAGAAGCATTGGTTCTTCCTTACTCTTTGGATTGCCACAATGCAACCTGCGAGATTGGAGAAAGGTTGAGAAGAGATCGTGAGAGGAAACGACAGCGTCGTGAAAACGAGACGGACTGTGAACGGAGAGAAGCAGAAATGCTCCTCCACCACCACATAATTACTATTCGGACAGTGATTCCGAGTAGGCCGTTTCTATCGAATCAATGTCCAAGGGTTTTGTTTTGTAATTTTGTTTCCCTTATAAAAAATCATAATGCTGTGCGACGAAGGGCCCAGTTCATGACTGGCAGCCCTTCAAAGACAACTTTAACACGCGCAATGTAGTTGGGCACACATGGCTAGTATATATATATATATATGTTTGGTATCATTCTTTTCAGAATTTATTGAAATTTAATGTGATGTTGTTAGATTTTCAGATTCTTATTCTGTTTTTAAATTATAAACTAAAAAATATCAAGAACTCACATCCCACAAGATGAAACTTTGTGCTAAAAGATTTAACCATGCCCGGGGCAGGAAATTAAAGACAAAGAGTAGGACTGTTGTACAGGCTTTCAAATGTTCGAAGCACCGTGCGAGATGCAGATGACGTGGCACAGCAGTAGCAGCAATCCAGGAGCTGATCGAGCAAAGAGGAGGTAAAGAGGGGGTTTCGGAGGAGCGTGCGTTCAGCCCCCCTCTTCACAACGCGAGTAGCAGACATGCGAAGTGGCTGGCATGTAACGCAGGCCCAAGAGGTTGGTGAGTAAAGCGAGCAGGCGGCAAACCCCCTAGTATATATACAGTATACTTTTTATAAAACCTAGTTTTCTAATTTCTATATTATTCCCAAAACACAGAATCTGAGCAATAACAGTTCACTTAATTAGCCCAATTGAAAACAGAAGATGGTTGAAACAAAAACCGGCAGCCACAGGGGTTCCCCAGGACCAATGTTGAGAACCCCTGATTTAGAGTTGAAATGAAGTAAAGGATAAAAGAAAAAGTACCAGACTCATTTCCTGTAGACATTTTGTTGAGCGTGTGTTGTGGTTGTTCTGCACATAGGAGTCCACTTTGCCAATTATGATGACAATCCTGGTGATTACAACCCTAAACAGGTGTCAGAGACAGAAACAGCACTCAGTCCTCTATGGCGCTTGGTGCATGCCTGTCCACTTCTACAGGAATCAAGACCAAAAGAGTGGTTATAGGTAATGGTAGGAGCGAATTCCTGTGTAGGGTGCTTTTCAGTCAAGTCAAGTGGCTTTATCGTCCATACACAGTATTGTAGCATATAGTGGCATGAAATAATGTTACCCTAAAAACATATACAGAAACAGGACAAATAAAGACAAAGAACTGTACTATAAATACATACATAGTAAATGAGTAGATAGTAATAAACTTAAATAAATAAATAATAATTAAAAATAAAAAATGATAGTGCTGTGTATAAATGAGCTACTAGAAGCAGATCTGAGTGGAGGGTGCCAGAACGGAGTTCAGAGTCCAGACAAGGGGGTACAAACTGTGGCAGAACCTGGCAGAACTGGTTTGGATGCTACAGGACCTTCTGCCACATGGAAGTGGGGCAAAGAGACAGTGTGATTGGTGGGTGTGGTAGTTTGCAATGCTGTGGGCTTGGTGGACACAACACTTGGTAGAGATATCTTAATGCTTGATCTTCACTATTAAGATGGAATGACCAGGCTATCCAGTCGTGGTCCACTCTGCCTTCTACTTCTACAACCACATTTTGAAATGTAGATGTCCCACAGTCTGTTTGCCTTTCTTGTCAGGAAGGAACTGAAGGTTGAGCTTCTAAGACTCATAACAGAGTGGCCATTAGAAGTCCTGCTAGTCTGTTCTCAAGCAAGAAAGGCAAGATGAATAAAATAGGATCATCCCCTCCCAAAACACATCTAAATAAAGGCAGTGTAAGAACAAGACAGGCCATTTGTGATCAGACCTAAAAGAACCAAGGTTGTCCAAGAGGAGAACGGTAATGCTGGTGGAACCTGAGTGATTTAAAGACTGAACTAATACTTGTACCATTTCAACCTTAATTTTTACACTACAATTTAAAAAATTCAACAAGGCCATATGTAGCCATTAACCTTGATATCATGCTATCTGGTCTGCAATGTGATCATTACGTTAGCCCCCAACAGATTGTGTCCACAAGGTTTCAGAAAGGGAGCTAGACTGTTTTTCTCTACTGATATAGAAAACTCTGAAAAGATTAATAGGCACTCCCCATTGCTTTACTTTGAATAGCTCAGGGTCTTCGGCAGAAGTGTTTCTTAACCTTTTTCCCCATTTAAGTGTCTAAGTGACCCGGTGGGGGTGTTCCCCTTGGTGAACTGAGTGCGATCGTCAGAGCGTGGGGGAGATCGAGCTCTATTGTTTGAGCGGCAACCCACTTCACAACCCACTGAGTCACTGTCACCCACTACCATTAACAACAATAGCAACTTGTGACCCAACTGGTTGGAGGCCGGGACCCGTGAGAAATACTGCTCTATAGCCCTGCTTCTGCAGGGTAGCACCCCCATTGGCCAAAATTACTGTCGCTACCATGGATTCATTCACTACTGCACATTTGACTAATAGAAGTATGGCAGACTAATAAGTTAGAAATGGGGAATAATATAAACATTAATGTATGATAGCCATTGTTGTTAATGAATGTTTAGCTGTAATTAAGCTTATTATGTAGATTCCACAGTCACAAATGTAGCTGTGTTGGTAAACCTCTACAAGGCCCATGGAAGCTTCTCAGGCAGAGTTTCTGTCATTTTTTGGGCCCAAAACCAGTCAGTTTTTACCACCCATGACCATTCTCATTGTCCTTACTGGGTCTTCACCAAAAGAAGCAGTCCTTTGGAAGCAGGATTAAGTTCCCGAGGTCCTTCTGAAGAAAGTACTTCACTGCTGGTTATGGTTTCTGGTTCATTCCTCACGGGAGAATAAAAACAGTATCTGGAGTAATTGGAATTAATTAAAACCTTCTCCATGTTTTTTATTTTTTAATGCATGTTAAAGAAAGTGCAGGAGAGATCTGTGACAATAAACATTCTAAAATAAATGGAGTAGAGAAGTGCAGAGCTGCTCTAATTGGAGCACTAGATAGATGGCCCATAGCATTTTGACTTAGGTGTTATTACAGAGGAAGGTGACGAAGGACAGTCTTGTGTAGTATTTGTGAGAAACTGGATCAAGCCACAGCACAGGGGTAGTTAGGAATGTCTCGTTTTTTGTAAGTCCTGTGGACTATTAGATTGTTTGTTGTTTCTACACATTTCTGGGTGAATTATATGCCCTTAATGTTGTTCTCCCTGTCTCCCTTACAATCAAATTTGTCATTTTTTATACTTTTGTCTATCTTTGGTCTCCTTTGTGTTTCCAGAAGGCGTGTCAGTGCATCTTATGATTCACTATAAATATGGTTTACTTATATAGTGAGGAGGGGTGTCTGGCTTGAAAGGGGCTTCAAAGGGTCTAGTGCACCCCCAGAATGTCCAAGGGCATTAACTACAGGATTGTGATAGGATTTTAAATCAAATCACTTCTAGAGGTAGCTGGTGGCATATCCAGGTAAAACATGGAGTTTGTTCTCATTACAAGGCAAGAGGGAGAAATCCAAATAAGGTGTCCCCGGTATTCAATGGGAATTGGTTCCAGGACCCCCAGCTGATACCAAAATCCAAGGATGCTCAGGTTCCTTATATAGAATGGATTCATTTTTGCATATAACCTACATACATCCTTCTGTATACTTTAAATAATCTCCAGGTCACTTATAACACCTAATACAATGTAAATAATTGTTATTTAATGACAAGAAAAAAAGTTCAGATGCAAACTATCGCAGCCTAACAACATAATACACATCAGCAAGAAGCAAGCACTTACAGATAGCTTTCATTTTATGACATGAAATAGAAATACATAGAATAAAATACAGAATATTTTAAATACACATACATATAGAAACTATTATAAATAGAGAAAATATAACTTCTCTCCCCGTCTTTCTCACGTGTCAGTTGTTAACACTCAAGTCCTTAAGTCCTGATTCTTCTCTCTTGATAACCTTTTGTGATGATGATGATGGTAACGATGGTGATAGCTGTATGATGCCTACAGTACCAATGTGGTTGGATGACATGATGTGTGGCACTGTAACGCATCAGAAGGATCTTCTACTTTGGAAGTACCAAGTTCCAATGGCAGACGTTGATGCTTTGGAGGAGGCATGCATCAGGGTATGCCTACACATCTCTTCAGTCCAAGTGGATTCTGTATAGTACTGTGATCGCAGTAAATTCGAGTTTTGCTTTTCAGAACTCTGTTGAATTTCTAATTTTTAAAATATTTTTGGTCCAGAGTTGCATAAATCTCACAGATATAAATCACTGACTGTATTATTTTTGTAGTGTGCTCTCAAATCTATGTATCTATATAGTACCTTCCCTTATTATGTATCATATGATGCCTGTCATTGTCTATTGTCAAGAGAAACGTATATACAGTAATCCCTCCTCCATCGTGGGGGTTGCGTTCCAGAGCCACCCGCGAAATAAGAAAATCCGCGAAGTAGAAACCATATGTTTATATGGTTATTTTTATATTGTCATGCTTGGGTCACAGATTTGCGCAGAAACACAGGAGGTTGTAGAGAGACAGGAACGTTATTCAAACACTGCAAACAAACATTTGTCTCTTTTTCAAAAGTTTAAACTGTGCTCCATGACAAGACAGAGATGACAGTTCCGTCTCACAATTAAAAGAATGCAAACATATCTCTTCAAAGGAGTGCGCGTCAGGAGCATATAAAGTCACAGAGATAGAGAAAAGCAAACAAATCAATAGGGCTGTTTGGCTTAAGTATGCGAAGCACCGCGGCACAAAGCTGTTGAAGGCGGCAGCTCACACCCCCTCCGTCAGGAGCAGGGAGAGAGAGAGAGAGACAGAGTTTGTTTTTCAAGCAAAAATCAATACGTGCCCTTCGAGCTTTTAAGTATGCGAAGCACCGTGCAGCCCGTTTCAGGAAGCAGCTGCACAGAAGGTAGCCAACGTGAAGATAATCTTTCAGCATTTTTAGACGAGCGTCCGTATCGTCTAGGTGTGCGAACAGCCCCCCTGCTCAATCCCCATACGTCAGGATCAGAGAAAGTCTGCGCAAGAGAGAGATAGAGAAAAGTAAGCAATCTAGCTTCTCAGCCATCTGCCAATAGCGTCCCTTGTATGAAATCAACTGGGCAAACCAACTGAGGAAGCATGTACCAGAAATTAAAAAACCCATTGTCCGCAGAAATCCACGAACCAGCAAAAAATCCGCGATATATATTTAAATATGCTTACATATAAAATCCGCGATGGAGTGAAGCCGCGAAAGGCGAAGCGCGATATAGCGAGGGATTACTGTACTCTTATTTGCTTATGCTCAAATAAGTAAAGTTGTGTATTTGAATTTTATAATATAAGGTAATACACTTTAATATGAATTAGTTAAACGCCTTTTAAGCCATCAATAGCATCCTATAGTGGGATTAATTTCCTGTGAAAGGTAGGAAATACCAAAATGCAAATTAAATTTTATTACTATATAAGAAATTACTTACAGAGATATGTGTTTACTTACCAATATATAATGAGTAAGACAGATTCTCTAAATCAGAAGTACCATCTGCTGCATGCTTCAGTTATGCTTGGCAGCACTGTGTGTGTGGGTTATGACACTTGGTTACAGGGAAGGAAGGAAAAGCAACAATATATACTGCTCAAAAAAATGGAAGAAACACTTTTTAATCTGAGTATAACATCAAGTCAATGAAACTTCTGGGCTATTGATCTGGTCAGTTAAGTAGCAGAGGGGTTTGTTAATCAGTTTCAGCTGCTTTGGTGTTAATGAAATTAACAACAGGTGCACTAGAGGGGCAACAATGAGATGACCCCCAAAACAGGAATGAATGGGTTAACAGGTGGAGGCCACTGACATTTTCCCTCCTCATCTGTTTTTTCACTAGTTTTGCATTTGGCTACGGTCAGTGTCACTACTGGTAGTGTGAGGCGATACCTCAACCCTACAGAGATGGCACAGGTAGTCCAACTTCTCCAGGATGGCACATCAATATATACCATTGCCAGAAGGTCTGCTGTGTCTCCCAGCACAGTCTCAAGGGCATGGAGGAGATTCCAGGACACAGGCAGTTACTCTAGGAGAGCTGGACAGGGCCCCTCGTAGATGCTCCTTAACCCATCAGCATGACCCAACGATATCTGCTCCTTTGGGCAACGAGGAGCAGGATGAGCACTGCCAGAGCCTACAAAATGACCTCCAGCAGGCAGGCCACTGGTGTGAATGTCTCTTACCAAACAATCAGAAACAGACTTCATGAGTGTGGCTTGAGGGCCCGACGTCCTCTAGTGGGCCCTGTGCTCACTTCCCGGCACCGTGGAGCTCAATTGGCCATAGAATACGAGAATTGGCAGGTCCACCACTGGTGCCCTGTGGTTTTCACAGATGAGAGCAAGGTCACCCTGAGCACACGTGGCAGAAGTGAAAGGGTCTGGAGAAGCCATGGAGAACTTTATGCTGCCTGTAACATTGTTCAGCATTACCGGTTTGGTGGTGGATCAGTGATGGTATGGGGAGGCATGTCCATGGAGGGACGCACAGACCTCTACAGGCTAGGCATAGGCACCTTGACTGCCATTAGGTATCGGGATGAAATCCTTGGACCCATTGCTGGTGCAGTGGCTCCTGGGTTCCTCCTGGTGCACGACAATGCCCAGCCTCATGTGGCAAGAGTGTGCAGGCAGTTCCTGGAGGATGAAGGAATTGATACCATTGACTGGCCACCACACTTGCCTTACCTCAATCCAATGGAACACCTCTGGGTGTGACATTATGTTTCGGTCCTTCCGAAGCCGCCAGGTTGCACCTCAGACTGTCCAGGAGCTCAGTGGTGCCCAGGTCCAGGTCTGGGAGGAGATCTCCCAGGACACCATTCATCGTTTCATTAGGAGCATACCCCACATACCCCCTCCCCACCCGACGCTGTCAGGCATGCAGCACGTGGAGGCCATACAAACTACTGAGTACGATTTGGAGTTGCAGCAATGAAATTTCGTCAAAATGGACTCGCCTATGTTTCCTTAAGAGGCACTAGCACTTCGGAAATATGTTCTTTTGAAATTGCGGCGTTTTAAGTAACCGAAAAATATAGAGATATGATATTAAAAGGCAATATCTCTCCCATAGTGATACGGTGGTAAATAATCACATAAGAGAAAAAGATATAACTTAGCTTTCTTTCCTGAGGATTTTATGCTGCATTACAGATGGAGGAAGCCATAGCATGACAATACCAAGGTGGGAACTTGATGTATACAGTTTGCCATTTTCCGTCGCTGCGCTGAAAGGTTTTTCGGGACGAATGACGCAATCACCCATTCATCCGTCCACAGACTTCAAAGTGTCTTGACAGCAGTCCAAGCCTTAAATACCGGTTTCTCCACGTGTAGGCTCTTTCTCTGGTCTCCAAACAAGGACAGGAAAGGACTCAACCCCACCTCTAAAAATACAGGAATAGCACAACGCCTACTTGCAGCTGTCTCATTCTCCAAACAGCTAGACTAGAGGTTTCTAAGTACAGCCTAGCCCCTGTGTGCCATACTTGGCCTGCTTGTGTGAATGAATCCATAAAACAACTTGCACAGAGACAGTCACACCAAACTTAATAATATAACAGCCTATCATTTTTTCACTTTGATTTTCAGGGTGTCTTTGAATTGAGCCCTCTGTTGGTTGATAATTTTCATTTCCATCAAATGATCCTTTCGTTCCTAACACATTACCCAGTCCATTTCATAAGAGATATCCAGCAGGATTTTATTTTCCCATTGAGATCTGTTGATGTGTTCTCAAAGTGTTCCTTTAATTTTTTTGAACAGTTTATATTTCTAAACTTTTTGTGAAGCCTCAAGTCTGAATTTTTCCACGACATTAACTCCCTGATTTCACTTCCTTTGCTTATTCTCTACTGCTTTGGGGAATATTTCATGTTTCCATGAGGTCCACAGTTCCGTCTTCCTTTTGGTGGTGTCTCTGCCTTACAAATCTCTAGGGTATGTAGCATGCGCATATGCTGTGCTCCCACTTAGCTGAGTCTTACGCCTGTCTCGATTACCAGTGTAGCTCTCCTTCATTTCTAGGAGCATTCAGGGGGACAAAACCATACTCAATGCAATCCTGGTGGTGTATTTGACCCTGGAAACCTCTCTCCTACAGAACACTCCATTACCATTTTTACAGCACATACACTTATAGCCCCTAGCACCCCATGATCCTGAATCGGGCAAAGGGATTAGAGAATGTTATGTATTGTTACATTTGTGAATTCCTCAGGTGTCTTCAGCCCACCCAAATCATTTTATTAATTTGGTATGCAAAGATAAGGTAACTGGATGACTGCTTATGTCACTATTAACGGAAAAAGGACAAAAAATAGTTTGACAAAAGTGACAATCTCTTAATGGTCATCTGCTGATTTGTGGAACAAACCCGTCTTAAGCTGAAGTCACACCACACAACTTTGAGGTACCACAAAAGTATAATGAGGTCCACACATTTTGGAAGCCAATAAATGTACACAGCATCTTTGTTTTTCCTCCTCTCTATTATGATAGGACAACAGGAGCCTCTCGTGTTTGTCTGGTTCAGAACACCCATTTTCCTTTGATTCTTAAAGCTGCCATTGCTCTTTCTCTCTTCTTCTTTTTTTAGATTTGATTGGGGTCGTTGTGGCCACTGTAATTCATTGCACTTCCAGCTAAGTGGCTTATTGCTTGTCAACTGTCACAAACACAAGAACCCATCCTGTGACAAAAAATCAAACATGTCTAGTCCCAGAGCTCCGGGGGGGCGTGACACTGAATGAAAAGCAGTCAATGGCCATGATTCTCTAAGGTTACATAAATAAAGGCTACGACTGAAAACTGCTGGAAAAATGGTGTAGAATGATGGAGTGTGTATGGTGGTGTGGTGGAAACGCTTTAGCACACTGTAGCAAAAGCTAGAGCCTTTGAGCTCAGTGTGATATGGTAAAGTGCTTCTAACACTAAACTCACTTTAGGATTCATTGGTACCAGCAGTATGGTGCTACACAAGACTGTCATGTGTTTATCATGGCTGAGAGCTGATGGGAGAGAGGGACATTTTGCAGTGAGGCACATGTATGCAGTTTTTGCCATGGCTGCCTTTTCCTTCGACTACATTTAAAGTCCCCAATGCCCAGCTTAAGTAACTCAAAAGCCAGATGACCTCTGGTTGGCATGTGTGCACAGACATTAAGCAGATGAGCTCCGCCTGTTTTAAGTGTCTTCCAGAGGTATGACCAGCCAATGTGAATATTAGCGTCTGTTTTTTCTTGGTAGTAATATATATTACTCTACTTTCCCCTTCTGTATTATTAATATGTAGCCTTTGTCAGAATGCCTCAAATCTCACAGACTTTACCACTGTTTATAAGGTATTGTACCATATAACTTTTCCCCACGTTCCCTTCTACATTTATAACCTCAGGCAATTAGGTGTAGTAAAAGTCAAGCAGGAGTTAAGTTACACTTTAAATAATGTATTATTGATAATATTCATAAATAATAACAAGAAGCAAAGTGCATTTGAATATTAGCAACAATACAACCTGATAAATGTTGATGTGTAGTTTCAGGCGGCACACAGACTTGTCATTTACTTAAAATATCTCTAGTTAAGGCATCATTTTGTAGAGGGGCTACATAATAATAAGTATTTGCTTTTTGTCTGTGCTGAGTGTGTTTCGTTTCATCGTCCCATTTACTATCAGTTATATGTGCATCAGTAAATGTTGTCCCCGTAAGTCAGCGTTTCTCAGCCTTTAAGTATTTGCGACCCGAGTTGTCATAACAGTTTTAATCACAACCCCCTAAGGTTTTTTTGAAAGGAGCCCACTAATACCAATTTGTTCTTTTTTAATTAATGATATATCATAGATGCATATTTTATTATACCTACCTAACTTTTATTGACATTTATCTAACTCTATATTTATTTTTCTAGTATCAGAATGAAGTTCATTTGTTTTGGTTTCAATAGATGTATGTTTCATATTTTCGATTCTTGTTTTCTTTTTTTCACATCTTTGCACCCCCCTTTTTGTTATTTCGCTCCCCCCTAGGGGGGCCCGCCCCACAGATTGAGAACCACTGCCGTAAGTGAAGAAGGGAAGGATGATGGACAGCGACTGCAGCCCCGAGATGAAAATCAACCGTTAAACGCACCAGATACATCCGGGACATTCTGTATTTAAGAAAGAGGAGTGAAGGCGAGGAAAAAGGAGTAGAAAGAGAGGGGAGAGAAATCGATACTCATTCATTTACAAACTCATCACTGCCATTTATTGAATCATTCAACTGCTTGCTTTTTCAACATATGATTCAACATCATGACAGCCAGAGGCGAGAAACCCCTGGGTTCGGTTTCATACCAGCCATTTCCAGGACTTTTCACGGTGAGGTCATTTTGTTTTCGAGAAGGAGCACAATACACTACAGCCAGTATCAATACCACGGACTTTATTTTGGACTCATTTTCCACCACATTTTTCAATTGCTGTGTTTAACTAATCTGTCTTTGTATTTGTGTTCCGTGTTTTTAATAATTGTTTAGGGGCAAGGGAGGGCTTTTTGTAAATAATGGTATATTCGTGTTTTATATAGTAATTAGTCACTGGTGTCATTGGGATGGTGGTATTTTGTGCTCACATATTTACGTTATTGAATATTTGTTTGTCTTTTCCAGTTACAATATATCCGTGTTTGATTTTACTTTCCTGTGTACTGTTTGCTGGTTATTTCGTCGTCTGGGAAAAAAGGTACAACTTGTAAGGAGTACAGCTTGTTATTAGAGCAAGAAGCCTCAGGTTATCCAAAGAATAGTCTTGGTAGTGTAGTGGCCGGTCTGGGTAAGTGGCCAGCCGTTACAATTTGTGGTCAGCTTTCTTCAGAACAGGCCGCATGCCTATGGCTGCCGATCTGTGCTCTTCATTGTACAGTATTGTCCTTTTCAGTTCACGGCGTGAGATTCTCCTTCATCAGATGTTTTTTAAGAGATAGAGAGGGAGGGGTAAAGCAAGCAAATTTATAGATTTTCTGTCCTATCCCTACAGCCAAAAGGGCATCATGGTCCTTAAAGGCTTCTGATACAAGCCAGTTCCAAACAGCCATACTTCAGACCAATGGGGGGACAGAATACCTTCACACCTGCCCTCCAAACCACGTGTTAAGGTAAAGCTTGGCAGTTAGGCAGCCTGGCTTTCCTGAGAGGGTTAACTGAGAGACTCCAGCAGAGAAACATTGGCAAACTGGTTTGAGGCACTTCTCCTAACCCTGTCATAAAATTACAAAGAGACTCATTCCTAAAAGGGAGGAAGGGGTTCTTAAACCATCAAACCATTGATGTTATTATCAATAATGTAACACTAATATTACATTGCTTTGTCTAAGTTACAAATAAAGACATAAAAAATATTTATCAACTTGTATGCAGAATTTCACATCACAACAGTGTCATTCCAACTGCTGGCTGCCAAGTCATGCTTTTGCAGGCAGTTACAGTGAAGGAACCTTGGCAAAATTTCACAAACAGAGATGAAAAGCAGATGCAAGTGAAAGAGCTGACTTATTGTGTTAGGACTATGGTTTTTGATTTCCCCAGTGCCTTCAATACCATCCATCTATCTCTGCTAAGGGGTCAGCCCAGAGACATGCAGGTGGATGACCCTATGGATAATGGACTATCTGTCGAGCAGATCGCAGTTTGTAAGACTCAAGGACTGTGTCTTTGATGTGGATGTGAGCGACACATGACTTCTGAGAGTTGCTTATTGAAATGTTTTTAATAATTTTAGATAGTAGGAGATTAGAGCTCCGGTTTCTTATTGTCAGGCTATACCCAATCTATACTCAAACAAACAGGAAAATAATGAGCATGTTAAATAAAAAAGTAATTTCCAGAATTAAGAGTGTTGTATAATGCAGAAGACGACCCAGCTGCAGGAAGCTTTGCACAGTGCAAGAAAAGAATGAGGCCATAAAGAGCTACTGCATGGGTCAAAATAATAGAAACATGATAAAGGAGAACTTTGAAGTAACTAAACCTCAATTCCAAACCTAACAGCAAAGGCGGGTTATGTCGGGTTAATTGACAATTAGCAGTAAGCATTAGCTATAAAAGCGGTCTGACAATAATCACTATAACATGTTCGTTTTGAAAGCAACATGAGGCAAATAACGGGAAGACCAAAGAGGGCCAAATAGTGCATCTGTCACAAAAACTACAACATGATTTAATGTATTACAGGGATCAGTCTTAAAATATGGACAAATATGGACAAGCTGCATCTACAAAAAGAAACAGTGGTTGCAAATCAAAGCTTACCGACAGGGATAAGGTGACACATCACAGGATAGCTGCTAGATGCCACAAAATTAGTGCCTTGCAAATGATCATTGAGGTGTAGTGGTTAGGGCTTTGGACTTTAAACCCTGAGGTGGTGGATTCAAATCCTGCCACTGACTCTGTATGACCATATGAGTGATTCAGTTTGACCCGCCTGTGCTCCAATTGGAAAAACCAAAAGAAACGCAACCAATTGTATCATAAATGTTGTAAGTCTCATAGCGTCATGCAAATAAGCAAATGCAATGTAAATGGTAACAGATTTGAATGCGCACCACTGTGACCCAGTCTCAACAAAACTGTACTTGGCAAGCTTCACAATGCTGCAATTTAAGGCAGCCATTCACACCATGAGGTCAACACACAGAGACATATAACCTTGGGAACAGAACACAGGGAAGGAATATACAAAAGTGAAAACTCAATGTAACCCCAAGGCTGCCCTTCAGAGCCTGACTACACTGATCTTGTACCTCAGTCTACCCAGTGGGATGGCTTATCCACTTGCCAGTCTTAAAGGCAATGCTCCAGCCATTTGAGCCACTGCCCAGACTCATATTCAATTAGTGCTCTGCTCTGAGGTTGCAGTTATGGCACTACTTCTGTTCTAAGAACTCACAGGACCTTTATGTCCGGACAGCTCTTAGTCTCTCAGCACCCCAAATCCTTCAGTTGCCCTTGTCTCTAATGCGGCCCCTTTCCCTTCCATCAGCTTGTTGTCGATGATGAGGTCACCAAATGTCGGCATCTAGCGCTGTCTGCTGTTAAATCAACTGCATGTCGCAGACTAATGCACCGTGATTCAAGGTCTTCAATGATGTTATCAGCGTTTTAATTGTCATCCTCTAGATCTTCTTCCTGTTATGTGGCGTGCATGACTCTTTGTGATAGTCATCTTCTGTCCATTCTGTTGACATGTCCAAACCACAGGAGTCGTGGCTTGCAAGTTCGTTCACTTAGAGTTTGTTCCCGCTGTAGTCTGTTTCTTATGTCTTTGTTTCTTGGTTGGTGCATTCTAGTTGCTTTAAGAAGCCCCTGTAGCTAGCTCATTTCTGTGACTGCTATTCTTCTTTTATCTTCCTTTCTTAGACACCAGCATTTTGATCGGTACAACAAAACTGGAATAACCAATGTTTCATACATTGTTACGTTTGTACTGATTGCTATACTCTTGGATTTCCACAATTTGTTTTGTTTTCTAAACTCTTCAGAAGCTAGTCCGATTCTTCTCTTCTCTTCACCCTTCTGTTTACCCATTTCTAAAAGGAGCTAATAGTATTACTCCTTTAACCCAGAGAACAGATACCGGCTTCTATCAAGTAGGCATCAGGAAACAATCCATTAATCAGTATGCCCTAAACAGGCATCTGAATGAGCAACTTGGACCCAGACACCTCAGCTACTGACTAATCAGCCAGGAGGATTTACTGTATAACCTCTTATCAGCCCTCCCTGACCTCACTCTCTCTTAGGTTATCGAGCATGTCAGTATAGTATGAACAATAAATGCTTCTGCCCAGGCTTCAACTCATTCTGTTCTGCAGTAGTGCACTTCTGAGGCACCACACCATGACTTATAAAGTAGTGTGTGTCAACCTGTGCTTTGGCAGGTTAAGTTTAGAATAAAAAGTTTCAGCCTCTGAGGTCCTCATGCATTTCTTACCCACAAGTGCTTGAAACACCAAAGGTAATATCCCTCCTCTACGATATTCTATACATCTATCATCTCACTTCTTATATGAAGATGAATCTCTTTGACATCTTATAATTATAAGACTGCACACACAGCATCACCACTCTATATTATGAAAGTATATGAACACATTTGTGTGAGCAAAGGGGGACCCCCTTTGTCAGCTGTTTGATATTGGATATTTCTGTGAATGCACTTGTAATATGTTTATTATCCTGCCACTATCAACCACTCTTTGATGTTACATTAATTTGTTACATGCCAATTTGTTCAAAGCTACTCCCCACTTTGACCTTTCAAATGTGAACCTGCAGCAGAAAAAGCAAAAAGTACAATATTTCGCCCATGTGAACTATTTGTGAATGTTACAGGGGGAGATTTGGTCAAGGGTCATAACTGACCAAAAACAGATAATAATCCAGAAGCCAAAAAGGTTGAGAACCACTGTTATAGAGTCTAACATCTCCTACCTGAACCTGACATCCCATGCTAGCATATTCAGCTACATCCTCCCTGTTTCTCTCTCTCTCTCTCTCTCTCTCTCTCTTGAGTTTACTTTAGAAAATTCCCCAGCTCTATGCCATCTTGGTACTGCCTTTTCCATAGTCATCATCTTGCCAGCCAGGCACCCATTCAGACTACTAAAATGGTCAAACTGAGACATGTTTGCTTGTTTAACTGTAGAATAATCTCTGTGGTACCCAAGATGGGTTCTAACTGTTTCATAGGGTCACTTGTGCTTGGTCATGTGTGTGTACTCCTGAGATAATGGAGCCAATATGTGTACCAGAGTGGCATGTATGCACCTGACTAGAAGAAAGCAAAATGAATTGTAATAAATAAAATAATAATGATTTTCGACTGTGTGTGCAACTTGTCAACACACTGCTTTTGAAAGGTGTATACTTGTTTGCTGTGTTTTGTGCTGTTTTTCATTTTACACAATTGGATGGATGATCTTCGGTTTCTGTAGGGCTCATAAATGACCATAACCTTGTGAAGTCACAAAAGCAAGACAACATGATAAAGTAGACATGACCACATGAATTGATCTGTCACAAAATGGCTGAACTAAACCCACACTATCCCCCAACCCACAATAAAAGGAAGTCCACTATCTCTTTTGATCTTTTTGGAGTACCCAGGCTCTGTCTTTTTGGCATACAATACACTATTTAGGAGCTCGGTTCTAACAGGAGAGCTCCCCCATCTTACCACAAGCTAATTAAGTTCTTCAATAAGGCCTTCATAGGTTCTTTAAGCTAGTGATAAGGCCTGCTGCTTTTGTCTTTTGTCATGGTTACGACAACATATTGTTGGAAACTCAAAGGTAATTTTTTTTTATATTAATATTTTATTTTTAGTTTTGCTGGTTGTGATCACTGCAGTGGGTTGGCACCCTGCCTGGGATTGGTTCCTGCCTTGTGCCCTGTGTTGGCTGGGATTGGCTCCAGCAGACCCCCGTGACCCTGTGTTCGGATTTAGCGGGTTGGAAAATGGATGGATGGATGGATGGAAAATGGATGGATGGATGGATGGTTGTGATCAGGACAGTTTGCTGTTTAGGAAACTGAAATATTTAATTTGATACTATTTATATCATTGTGCTTATTAAAGTCTTTCTAATCAACTTCTTGTATTTGTTAAATTTAAGTGATCATGCAATGCTGACAGTTATGGAGACCCAAAATCCCTGCTGGAAACCTTTTTCCTTGCCTAAAACACCCATATTTTAATGTGTGACCATTGTGGGGGGGGGGTGCTCTAGAGTCACCCCTCACTTAAAATGACCACATAAACAACACAGTCCAGTCACAAAAGTATTTATTTATTTATAGAAAGAAGGATTCCAGGGAAGTACAGGGAACAGGTTATATAAAGACAGAACAATAAACACTTGACACTTCAGATCCTATCTCGATAATGTGCACATTTGTGTCCTGTGATGGACGGCCAGTAGCTCAATTCGGCCGGTGTGACGATGTGGGTTCACTCCATGCTCCCATTCAGCTTCTGGGAGCTCTGAACCCGCCACCATCGGTAATGTCACCAATAAGCTAGGCAGTGAGGCACAACAAAGCAAGGGGATGGTGCAAAAGTGTAAAGTGCTTTTATTTAAAAATCAACAAAACAAAACAGTGTTCAAATAAATAGTGCAGTGCATCAAAACCTTCAAATAAATAATCCAATAAAAACAAGGTGAAATCGTGGAGGTTAAAATTCAATAGAAATAAAATCTTTTAAAACCTGAGGTTAAAACAATAGCTGGAAGCTTTCCTTTAACACAAAGCCCGGTGTCTTTCTACTGGTGACTCCCCTGCTTCTCCCGTCCAGGCTATGTACCAGGGGAGCCACCCTACCTGCAGCTGACCTTCCCTCTGTGTTCTCCTGTTGGTCTGGTCATCTTGCCGATCCCTGGATTAACCAGACATGGGCTTTCCCAGCGACCAGGGTGCTCACGCTGGGGCTTTCACATCCCAAGTCCCAACTCCCGCTGCCTTCTTGGCCTTACACGGCGAGCCATCCTCTTTCCGGTCACTCCCGCTCTTCACAAAATGCTCAGTGGGCGCGACCACTATCGACTGCTCCTCGGGTGCTGGCCAAATACCCAGGCTCACTGCTCAGCTGCCCTCGAACCTGCGCTCACTCGTTCTTCTCTCTCTCTTGCACCGGCTTTCCTCTCCCTGCTTCCTGCCGCCTTCTTCTCCTGCAACCTCCGTTTCTTTCATTTCTTTTTCCATTCCTCCCCTAGCTGCCTCACACTTCTATTTATCACAAGGACGTGGATCACATGTGGCAATCAGCAGCTCCTGGCAGCAATTACGGATACGGACGACTCCTCACCTGTGCACTTAAGCGACGAGTGCCCGCATCACGAACTTCCCTGGGAACCGGTTCCGCCATGCCACACTACCACTCCCTCTCTATAAGCCGCGAAGACGGCGATTATTTATTTGAAAAGTGGCCTTTTTGACGTGAGCTGTGGACCCACTACACCACAGCCGGAATGCCCCGAGAAGGAAAAGATGGGGGTTCACTTTTGGACTCTGCCTCCCTCAAGATGCTTCATGGCAGCTCCCCTGGAGTATAGCAGTGCACCAGATTCCCGCAGGGTATCCTTGGACTTGGAGTGCGATTTCACAGCCCTGTTGGGTGCCGTGGGTGCTGCCAGGGGGAGCTGTCGAAGGACTGGGGGAGTCATACTTTCCCTATAGCCCAGAAGTACTAATGGATCATGTGGACAGGAGCCCTGAAGTACTTCCAGGCTGACTAAAGAATTGGAGTTCTCCATCTGACCTGGAAGTGCTGGCAAGTCATGTGGAAGGAAGAACAGAAGCACTTCTGGGTTGGGCACTATATAAAGATCTGCAGAAGACCAAATGGGAGGAGTTGGACAGAGCTTGCTGGGAGGTGTAGAGTAGAGAAAAATTGTGTGTTGATATTAATTTATTTGTGTTTATTGTGGCTGTGGTGCTTTGAAGGCACTGTGCAAGAAGTAATAAAATTAATAAGAAGTAATAAGAAGAAATAATTAAAGAATACTTCTTGGTGCTTTTAGCTTGTGTCCTGAGCGTCTGTCTGTTGATGTTAAACAGCAACCCCTAGCATTCACAGTCCCCATCCTACCTTTTCCTCCTCTTCTATTCTGTCTCACTAGTGGTACTGGTGGGTTTCTCTCCTTTTTCTTCACTTCCTTGTCAGGCGGGCCCTTGCCACTACTTCACTCCCAACTCTAAATTCTCCTGGCTGAGAGAAGGAGGGTTCTTTTCAGTTGTAGCCCTTAACTACTATTAGGGTCTAATAGGCTGACCAATAGTTCCCTTTGGAAAGTATCCTGCTGTCTACAGTAAGGGCCAGGCACACCTATGTTTGATTCCAACCTAGGAGTAGTTTACTGCTGCTCCTTCGTGGCTGGGGGAAAAAATAGGTTGACTTTAGTTCTTCTTTGACTACTTTTACTGCTACACAGAGGACATATCGCCAATTCCGAATCACTCCTTTGTATTCTTGTGGTGTTACAGCCAGGTCTTTGACAGCACATTGGCTCCCACATCTTACCACAAGCTAATCAAGTCTTCCAAGTTCTTTAATAAGGCCTTCATAGGCTGTTCGTGGAAGTGATAAGGCCTTCTGCTTTTGTATTTTGTCGTGGTTACAACAACATATCGCTGGAAACTCAAAGACTACACAAAAATCACCCTTTCTGCGCAACTCTGTTTCCGGCTAAACTCCCTAATTGCTATTTTAAATGAAATAACATAAAATCTGAGCATTCATGACTAGAAAAAGTGAGCTTAGAGAATTTTGTTAATTAGCAGCCAGTCAACCAGGTCGTGTGGCCATATAATATCTGGCCATCCACAGCAAAAAGTGACCCAGAAAATAGGCACTTACGTTGTTCAAATGCAAATTTATTTTTCCCTTCCATTCAAAACTCTTAATCTATTTCAATATATTTCTGCATGGATTCTTGTGTCAGCTGCCTCATTTTTTGTAATCAACAAACAGGAGAAATAACAAAATTTAAATGATACATATTACAGGTGCAGCTTTGCATGTTATGAAACTGAAATAAATATGAACTCTACTGTGCGTGCTTGTATTGTCCATTCACTTTGAATAATAGCTAGAAGGTCAAATTAAATAAGTAATGGTAATTAAGCAAAAATGCAGGGGAGGGAATGATCACAGGAAGGGGCCAAATTACTCAAGTCAACAAGTCAACAAAAGAAAAATAAAACATTTTACAGATAGGGTATCTGGAGGGGTGACTTACACACTTGCTTAGCACAGTTAGAAGTATCCAAGAATGAATGGGGCGGTTAGGGGGCAATCTGGCTTGGCATGGCTTAGTCCCATGGCTTCTTCCCTCAGCTCATTACCAGATCAGGTTGTAACGGCTGACCTCTTACCCGGCCGGCAGCTACACCTCCAAGACCTGTGGCCTGGATAATTTACTGAGCTGAATCTAAATATCAAGCCGTACCTCTAACAAATAATTTTCCCGACAATCGACGGTTTAATTAAGCTCACAAAAACAGATGTTATGTAAAATAGGTGCGTAATTATATTAAACGAGCAACGACAAAAAAAAAAAACCAAAATGCACAATAAATATATATATATATATATATATATATATATATATATATATATATATCCCTCCACCAAAGCAACAACACCATATATATATATATACACACACACAATAAACCCTCCCTTGCCCCTGTAACATATAACAAACAACACAAATACCAAAAACTGAATGAGATACGGAAATGAATGTGAACTTGAGTCCGGTTATAAAAACTGTCCTGAATGTGGTTGACTGAACTAGCGAAAAATGAGTCGTTTGATTTTCCCCGGACAAAATGGAGCAACCTCACCGTGAATCCTCGGTGCATGGTGGATGATTAATTCCGACCCCGGGGTCTCTCGTGATGAGGTTATTGAAGTAAGTCCAGCGGACAGAAAAACAAACTGGATGGAAATGCGCGATGTGGAATACAGCAGGTAAAGATGGCTCTTGGTCGTGAATGTGAAAAATCTCCTTCTCTCCTCTCCTTCCTCTTCTCTCTTTTTTTCCCTTCTCTCCCTGATTACTTAAATAGTTCTGAGATGGATGTAATTGAATAATAGCAAACAGGTGGTTTTCCAGGATTGGGGCTGCGGTCTCCTCCCATTATCCGTCCCCCTTTTCGGGGACAACATTCACTGACACACAAACAGCAAACGGGATGATGGAAACAAGACGCACATGGTACTAACACTGACAACACTATTACTACTATGTAGCCCCGCTACAAGGTCTGTTCAGGTGTTATATACAAAAATGGCTGCATTGTTTCTAACAGCAGCTTTTTCAAAGCTCTAACATGAAAGAACGCTCTTTGCTATTAAACAATTGCAAAATGCGACTGTTCCCCTTTACAAGCTTGATCTCTTTTACCCCCAGGTCTTTATTTCGAAAGACCATTTCTTTTGAGATGCCTTTGAGCACTATTTCAAGTCTAGAGCTCGGGGCTTCATCAAAGTCAGAATGCTCTCTGTAACTCTGGTGGTCTTCTCCCCAAAGCTTTGCACAAGTGAGCCCTGGTTCACCATTATCTGGCCAAGCACTCTTCCTGGCTCCCATGTTGCCTAGCTTATATAATACTAGCTGTGTAAACCCGTGCTGTAAAAAAGCCTGGGGTCCTAGAAACTATTGAAATCATCAGAAAAAAAAACTGAAATGAAGAGATGTCAAGTAATTGTAAGGAACTACTCTGGACATCTCTCTCCTAGGAGGCTTCGTTTTGCTGATGTGCTCGCCTCGCTTGTGTATTAAGTGACTAAGTGAGTATCTGTTTCTTCCAAGGTTTAGTTTTGCCAATGTGCTTACCTTGCTTGTGTATAAAGTGACTAGGCGAGTGTCTGTTTCTTCCAAGGTTTAGTTTTGCCGATGTGCTCACCTCGCTTGTTGTATTAAGTGACTAAGCGAGTGTCTGTTTCTTCCAAGGTTTAGTTTTGTCGATGTGCTCACCTCGCTTGTTGTATTAAGTGACTAAGCGAGTGTCTGTTTCTTCCAAGGTTTAGTTTTGCCGATGTGCAAGTGACTAAGCGAGTGTCTGTTTCTTCCAAAGTTTCGTTTTGCCGATGTGCTCACCTCGCTTCTTGTATTAAGTGACTAAGTGAGTGTCTGTTTCTTCCAAAGTTTCGTTTTGCCGATGTGCTCACCTCGCTTGTTGTATTAAGTGACTAAGCGAGTGTCTGTTTCTTCCAAGGTTTTGTTTTGCCGATGTGCTCACCTCGCTTGTTGTATTAAGTGACTAAGTGAGTGTCTGTTTCTTCCAAAGTTTTGTTTTGCTGATGTGCTCACCTCGCTTGTTGTATTAAGTGACTAAGCGAGTGTCTGTTTCTTCCAAGGTTTTGTTTTGCCGATGTGCTCACCTCGCTTGTTGTATTAAGTGACTAAGCGAGTGTCTGTTTCTTCCAAAGTTTTGTTTTGCTGATGTGCTCACCTTGCTTGTTGTATTAAGTGACTAAGCGAGTGTCTGTTTCTTCCAAGGTTTCGTTTTGCCGATGTGCTCACCTCGCTTGTTGTATTAAGTGACTAAGCGAGTGTCTGTTTCTTCCAAGGTTTCGTTTTGCCAATGTGCTCACCTCACTTGTTGTATTAAGTGACTAAGCGAGTGTCTGTTTCTTCCAAGGTTTAGTTTTGCCGATGTGCTCACCTCACTTGTTGTATTAAGTGACTAAGCGAGTGTCTGTTTCTTCCAAGGTTTAGTTTTGCCGATGTGCTCGCCTCACTTGTGTACTAAGTGACTAAGCGAGTGTCTGTTTCTTCCAAGGTTTTGTTTTGCTGATGTGCTCACCTCGCTTCTTGTATTAAGTGACTAAGCGAGTGTTTGTTTCTACCAAGGTTTCGTTTTGCCATTGTGCTCGCCTTGCTTGTGTATTTCCTTAAGCAAGTTTTCTGTTTCCTCAGAGGCAGAGCCCTTACCCCGACTCCACCTCTCACTTCCGGGCTGGACAGATACACACACTTCCACGTGTAGATGTTTATATATAAGATATGATAGGTCACAAGTACCTTCCATCTGGGCTGGGGTAGATCCCATAGCCCCTTTCCTGTTTCATTGCCTACCGAGTGGTTATTTGTAGGGTATCCGTGGACTATGCCACTTCTGGAGGTTGTTTGTCTGTCCAGGCACTTTTCTGGGCTCTCTAGTCACCAATATGACTATCTCATTTTCCTGTCTGCAATTCCACATTTACCAGGTTGCCCATTACAGATAATGAAAGGTAATGATAAAAATAAGAACTGCCAATATTCTTCTAATTCTAACAGCCTTACTCTGCTTCTAAATCCAGATTATTCCATGTTAGATTGTTTCCTATAATAAAGCAACTTGTGCTGGTGCTCACTGTGAAAGGTGCTATAAAATACAGATTGATTCATTGACTGATTGAACGAGGACCACGAAATTCCAATTTGTCACATTCAAAATGTCCGCAGCTTAGGCGTTTGACTAAACAAATACATCTGTGGGTTGAAAAGTGCTGGAAAAACTGAATGTCATTTTAATGACAGCAGAAGAGTAGCTAAAAAAAGAGGAGCCAGACAGTTGACAGATGAGCATGAGAGTGAAGCGTAAATACCAGTCTACACCAGTCACTCAAAAATCCATCTGATAATGGAAGAGAGTTGGCAAAAAGAGTGAAATGGAGGAAAAAGACAAAGCTGTCGCTGGTCTGATCCTCCTCTCCCTCTCCCCCCGCTCTCTGCCATTCACATTGTATAATTAGAGAAGTCATTATAAGTGAATTACTCACTGTCATCTGCTTGCAACTGAACTTCAAATTGCCTATTCCTCTGTGCCTCTGCCTCCAAGAGACCACTTCTGTCTCGCTGGTTCGATAGACGTCTCAGGAAACCCATTCAGTTGCTTTTTCTGCCACCTTTTTATCACAAGCAGTTAGTGCCATTGATTTTCTATTGAACGCTGTAAAGATTAAAAAGCATTTATTGAAAGGGCTGCAGTGTGTTCATTCATCAACAATATAAATCTTGTATATTACCATTTCTTCACTAAGTAACATTTTAATCTCAGTATGAACATTCTTCTATTGAGATATTGATTACAACTTTTATAGTTAGATTTGCTACGTGTTAATGGGTAACGCAACAGGCTTAATAATGGAAGATTCCAGTTACAGTTGGTTCTTACACACTAACTCTCATGTAACTTTGATCAGGCCCCCTCTTCTCCCAATTCATTCAAATCCCCCATGACACTCTGATCAGGTCTCCTCACCTTCCTGTTCATCTGCAGGAATTTGGTGTGATTGTGATCAGATCTGCTTACCTTTCAGTTCATCTACTGACTCTCTCTATGACTCTGATCAGGTCTCTCTACCTTCCAGTTTACTAACTGCCCCCCAGTGATGCTCTAATCAGGTCTTTTCATCTTCCAGTTCATCCAAAGTTAAGTCACTGACCTCTAGTTTGACTTGGATCAGGTCACCTTCCCTGAAACTTCAGCAACTAACTCCCAGTATGATTCTGAGTAGTTCAGCTTCTAGTTCATTCAATGACCCTCACATTTACTTAGAACAGGTCTCCTCACTTTCCAGTTTATCCACTGACCCTCAGTGTGATTCCGAGTAGGTCTCCTTCCCTGCCAGTCCAGCCATTGTTCCCCAGTGTGATTCTGAATTGGTCTTCTCATCTCCCAGTTCGTCCATTGACCTCTGGTGATTCTCTGACAAGGTCTTCTCACCTTCCATTTCACCTACTGACACTCTGATCAGGTCTCCTCTCCTGCCAGTTCGTTAATTAACCCCCAATTGTAATTTTGATCAGTTCTCTTCATCTTCAAGTTCACCCAATGATCCCCCAGTGAGACTCTGATCAGGTTTCTTCCAATGCCAGTCAAGCCATTGAGCTCCACTGTGATTCTGATCAGGTATTCTCACCTTCTAGTTCATTCACTAACCCCCAAATGGACTTTTATCAGGTTCTCCTCACTTTTCAGTTTATCCGCTGACAACCCAGTGTGATTCTGAATAGGTTTCCTTCCCTGCCAGTCCAGCCTCTGTCACCCATTGTGATTGGGAGTAGGTTTACTCACCTTCCAGTTCACCTTCTGACTTTTAGTGTTGACTCGGATCTGGTTTCTTCATTTTCAAATTCACCAAATCAGTGAACCCAGGGAGTCTCTGATCAGGTTTTCTCACTCACCAGGAAACCCATTAACATCTAGTTTGACTTGTGTCAGGTTTCCTCCCCTGCCAGCCCAGCCTAAGCCTATATATATATATATATATATATATATATATATATATATATATATATATATATATATATATATATATATATATATATATATATATATATATATATATATATGGTAATTGTCCACCGAACCAGGGGTTACATTGTGTTCTAATGACTTCTCTTTTCTTCCCTCTGCAGATTGGAAGACTAAGAGCCACTCCACAGCTGACATCTGTTCCGTTGTCCACTCACCTGTCCCCGCACCTTCCTGCCAACAGCCCTGCTGCTGGGTCTTCCTTATAGCTGTAAGTCATCCAGAAAGAAGGATCCATTACTTATTCATTGAATTGGTAAGAATGTATTGTAAGTGTTGCTAATTTGTTTAGATTTTCTGCTTTTTGTGATTGTCTTTGCTTCTGTCTCTGGATTCTGCTTTTTGAATAGCATTCTAGGACTAGTTAGCATTGAATAACCTTTTAAGAAAATCATTTTATGTGTATTTATATTCTTTTTTAAATTCTTTTTTTAATAAATACTGTATATTATTTTATCAACTTTCTTGTTAACCTTTTCATCACAGACCAGGGTTGTTATGGTTTCTCCCTCTTGAAAGGCATGTTTTGTGAAATTTGGGCTTTTATTGCATTTGAAAATTTGAATGCCATCTTCCATTTTACAGGTCTGTTCAGACCAAAGTCTTCAGGTAGCAGTTGGGGGACTAGCTGTTGTCACACACATGCGATCAAGAGGCAACTGAAGGGCCTGAATAATAGTAATACCACGCCAGGCCAGGGGGTCGCAAACTACACTGAATTTCTCTCACAATCATCTACAGGCCATCCACAGGAAATCCTGCTAGGTCCCGGCGCCATTCATGACATCACTTCCAGTCCTGAAGATATCACTTCCGTTCCTGAAGACGTTACTTCCGGTTCCAGCCTTTAAAGCCACCATTTTTTCACTCTTAAATCGGTTCTGTTTTGGACTCCAACCTGTGAACAACTCAACCAAAATTACCCATTTGCAGCCGGGGCATAATACCCGGGTGGCCGCAACAAACCTTTTTGATGTCTTTGGACTGTTATTGTGACAGTGGCATAGTTGGCAGGATTTCAGTAGCCCAGAATAATCAGGGAGAGGACCTAAAAATGTACCAGGTGGGAGAGTACCGGGGCTGAGTTTCTGAGTGGTGGGTTCATCCCGGTCCCAATATATATATCCGAGCTATCTAAGTGGGAGAATATGGGAGAGACACACAGGAGTGGGCTGGTTCCTATGGGGGAAGCGAAAGGGGCTTATTATGCTCTCTCAGAGGCGAGATCTGTCAGCCCACTAGGGTTAAGACCCTAGCTAAATGTGGGGCACCCCCCAGACCAGCAGGTGAGGAAAATAAACAACTGGACATTCAACCCAAAGCGGCCAACTCAGGAGCAAGTCTTTGCTCTCTGGAAGAAGGTAGCACTATGGTTAAGGCCCTTTGAGTGTACTACCGTCCAGATAGTTCAGCAGGTAGCCTGCTTCCTATTGCTTAAGACCCTTACTGAGCATTTCACTGAGCCGGTCTGGGGAGACTTTCAAAACATGGATGAGCTCATCAAGCTCATTGAAACATCTAGGATGGTCTCACAATCTGGGAGAGCAGATCGGCCCTTTAGCGGACACTGGGGATTATGTCCCACAAAATTTGCCTCTTCTTTACAAGCCGAGTCTGTTCCGAAGTCCCTGAACCAGTGGGAGCACAACATACTCAGGAATGAGGAGGAATGCAGATGGAGAGAGAAAGAAGGTAGGGTTATTCTCATCTATAACTAGGCCTAAATTATGTTGGGTAGCAGTTAGTACTATACTGCATTTATTATTAGACCAGTCCCGCCCCAGAATCACTGGAAAAGGTGGATTCAGGAGGACTGCTGCGAGGAATTTCCCGTGGATGGTCTGCAGAGGATTGAAAGAGAAAGTCAGTGCAGCTCGCCACCCCCTGGTCTGGCGTGGTACTACTATTATTCAGGCCCTTTAGCTGCCTTCCAATTGCACGTGTGTGACACTGTCTAGGGTGAGCCAATGAAGGTCCTGACCACTTTTTGTGAAATATTTTGGAGGTCTCACACCCGATTACCATGTTTGGAACTCCTGATCATAACAGGGACAAGCGCTGAAATCATGTACTTTGAAAGTCTTGAGGTGGTTTCAAGTATTTTTGCATTTTTGAGTCTCAATTTACAGTTAAGGAGCCAGATATCCTCTTCACTTACTATTTTCACCCCATGTGACAATTAACCTTAAGTCTCAGATGAGCTGTTGACTCCATTAATGACCAACCAGGTCTCCTAGCCTCCTATATTAGCTACTGACCCTGTGGTTGATTCTGTGCTTTTCTCCATTCAGACACTGATTATTTAGAACAGATCACTGACTGCCATTGTGGATCTGAGCAGCCTCTGATTTAATATGCACTGACACTTATGTAAATTTAAGGAAGTCAGTTCACCCTCTGTTTCAGCCACTGAACAGTTGTGACACCCCATGTAATGGGAATTGGGGTCACCAGCCTACACTCTAGGTGTCTAGTATGTGAAACCGAGCGTGATCAGGATGATAGTGTAAGATAGGGAGACACGGACACAAAAGAGTTGGGTTTTTGCAAAAAGAAAGTGCAGTTTAATTTATAGGTGCACGTAAAAAAAAACAAAAATAACACCCTGCGTAAAATATATATCAATACACAGTCCGATACCGCAAAGGACACACAAAACAGTTATAAAATGGAGCCCAAAAATAATGACTATTTACAGTATTTACAGTGCTGACTGAAAGTCCCAAACGAAAAAGAAAAATGCACACAAATTAATGAAACACATATATATACAAAATTAAAACTGTCTTTCTCCACAGAAATCCCAGTCAGGAAGCTGCTTCTCCAAAACACTGCATAATACAGGGTTTACTAAGAAAAAATACTTAAAATACAGAAAAAGAAAAAGTGTATAAACAAAAATAAACAGTGCACCATTAACCACAACCCAATAAATACCTCCGTCAAAGCTAATCCAGAGATATGTAAATAAGAAGAAAAATATTTACAAAAATCAATGCACAAGCAGTAGTGCTTGGTAAATTCAAGACAATGTTCCACCAAGAACATCTCTCTCTGCACGATCTAGCCAGAAGACCTCCTCTAGAGGCCGTAAATTCCCTTTTCCCGTCAGCACGGCGCTGTCCGATCTAAACACTAGCTTGCTGCTAGTGCTGAGCGATGCATTTGCAGAAACAAAAGACGGTGACGGTAGAGGTGTGAAGGGATTTAAGGTGGACAGAGACTATGAGTTTTTTATAGGCTTCAGGAATTCTAGTGTTAAAGAGAGCAGTTCAAAAATTTAATCTTCTTTCTCTGATCTGGTAGCTCTTAGTGGATACACTTGACAATCAGGGCCTCGTCAAAATGAGAGGAGCGGCAGTTGAGACTCACATAGGCATCAGCTCCATGCTGACGGAAAACATGGCCGTTGTCAACAAGAAAGATTTGATCATGTAAAGGCAGTGAAAGTAGACAGGCAGTGATAGTAGACAGAGCTGCAAGGAAATCACTTTAAACTCTTGATAAGAACTTCAGTGCAATAGCAATCAAAAGGTGCTGCAGCTTTATTGGAAAAACATCCTGAACCGGCAGAGCACAGCATTTAAAAGTCGGTGTGGGTCACACTCAGCTAAACTGCTCTTGGTTTTAGACAGCATCTTCCCTGATGATAGATTCTTTGGGAGGATCCATTAATGCCGAAAGGGCAAACAAGAAGGGTGACGTGCTTCCTTCTGCTCTTCTTCTTATGACGTTTTAGGCCATATGGAGGTCTTCACACTCTGATGTGCCCTCTACTGGCAGCACATGAATAGAAGCAGGGCACCCACACAGCAAAAGGTGCACGTGTCTGAAGGCTGTAGAGGAGAACATTTGTTTTACAGAAAGTTGAATTTCATTAGGAGACTAGCAGGATACTGTCTCCAGTTCGGTGTTCTCTCTGCTCGCCCTTGTTAATAATGACACCGGATGGGGGGGTGGCTGCTAAATGAAACATTGCCTGTCTAAATGAAGGATGCCTCAGGGACAAAAATTATTCCCTTCCAGGATGCTCACGTCAGCTGTCTCCACACCTTGCAGTCCTGTCAGAGACTGGTAGATGTGCCACAGCAGACTGTATCTCCCCAGCCACCCACCTCGAATGTTCTAATTTCCTGACCTTGTCAGAAGTCTGGCTGATCTCCAGGGCTTCAGATGGAAAACTGCATATTAATGAGATGTCGTGAGGGCATCCCTGCCACAGTACCTCCCAATGGCTGTCCTGATGCCAAGGTGGGAGACGACTGCTTGCACAAAGCCTAGCTCAGCGGCATGATGGGGTTTTTTTTTCACATTTTGTGCCCTGTCAACTGGTGGGTATGAAGGCCTGAAGATATACATGCCGGTTGGGAGAACAGGACTGGTGATAGTGGAAGGGATTCTGACAGGAAGAAACACAAGGAGAGATTCCACCTTTCCCTGTTAGGCACTTTTTTTGCCAGTTTTTATGAGTTGTCCTAAAAAAATCTTTTACAGAAATAAAAATTGATATGAAGATTCATTTTTAAATGTCTTGTAGGTAATAATGTGACATTTAAATGCAGGAGGGCAAAAGGCATGTGAGGAGGGTGTTGTTGTGAATACCTAAGAGTACTAACTTAAAGCATTATTTGTTTTGGAAAGTATTGCAATGCCCTTTCGTTTCCATTTTCTTGTTCTGCCGTCATAACGAATTGCAATATGCACAGAAGAGTAAAAACATTGTGACCACCTGTCTACAACCCCAATTCCAGTGCAGTTGGGACGTTGTGTAAAGCGTAAATAAAAACAGAATACAATGATTTGCAAATCCTTTTCAACCTATATTCAATTGAATACACTACGAAGACAAGATATCAAATGTTCAAACTGATAAACTTTATTGTTGTTTTGCAAATCTTGGGGTTGTAATATGCTATTGCTTATCCATCTGCTACCAAAACAGCTTGACCCACCAATACATGGACAACGCAAGACCTTTGAAGACTTCCTGTGACATCTGGCACCAGGACATTAGGAAGTTGTGAGCTGGTACTGCCATGGATCAGGCCTTTGTCCCAAAACACCTCACAAATGTTTAAATGGATTGGGATCTGGAGGTCATGGCCACACTCTTAACTCTTCATCAGGTTCCTCAAAGCATTAACATACAATTTGTGCAGAGTGTCAAGGTGTATTATTCTGCTGAAAGATGCCACTTCCATTGGGGAATTCCAAGGGGTGTACCTGATCTGCAACAATGTTTAGGTAGGGGGTATGCATCAGCTTAACATTCACATCACTGCCTAGAACCAAGGTTTCCCAGCAGAACATTGCCCAAAACGTCACACTGCCTCCACCGGCTTGTCTTCCTCCCACAGTGTTATCTCTTCCTCAGGTAAATGAATTACATGCTGTCCAATATGATGCAACAGGAACAGGATTCATCTAACCAGGCAACCTTCTTCCATTGATCCACAGTCTAGCTCTGACACTCACAGTGCTCATTGTAGATATTTTTGATGATGGACAGAGGTTAGCATGTACTATCTGACTGGCCTGTGACAATGCAGTTCCATCAGCAATAAGGTTCATTGATCTGTGTGGCCTGACACCTCACTCCTATGGTCATCATTAAAATTGATAGGGATTTGTGCCAGGGTAGTCCTTTTGTTGGTTTCCAACAGATGAGATTGCCTTCGTTGACCACTCACAGTTTTGGGCACCCAACAGCCTGTCAGCGGTTCGTGGTTTTTCCCTCCTCGGACCACTGTTGGTAGGCACTTACCGTGAGCAACCCCCAAGCTATTTTGGAAATGCTCTGACCCAGTTGCATGGCTATGACAATCTGAGCCTTTTCAATGTCATTCACCTCTTTAAACCTGCCTGTATTTTCTTCATTCAACTAGCTGACTACGAGTCTGTAATGTCAGCTTACTGTCTAATACATCCCTGATCTTGACATGTGCCATTGTTATCAGATGGTCAACATCCTTCGCTTTATGAAGTGGTCATAATGTTTTGTCTTATCAGTGTACAAGCCAATGGAATGCATCAATTGTCCTTCAAGCTTTTGATTTCTAACTAATCTTTCTAAGTGCTTCAGTTTTTGATTTAAGGCAAACAATCTTGTGACTGTATTTTTCTACGACCTTTGTTTTATGTTTCGGGTTTGACAAAAGATAGAATTGACTTTCAGCTTTCGACCCTTGCATGTATAAATTCTCATTCCATCTTCTGAGCTGTTCCTTTCTGCCATTGTGGCCTGCCATTTTATATCCTATTTTGTAACCTTATTTTATTAGAGCAGCAAAGCTGAAAAGAGAGAGAGAGAGAGAGAGGCTGATTGATTATGTGGGCAAAGGAAACTCCTTTTTATCTTAACTGGATAAGCAGGTGGTTTCTGACTCCAAGGCTCCCAATTTGTGGCCGACCTTCCCTGTGAGAGGAAGTGCAATGGAAAGGGACAGAATTTTGAGAGACTTCCCACTAGTGACACTGACCCCAGGCACTTTGCAGATTCATTTGGTAGGCACAGTGCTGTCTCTACTGGAAATATGCATTGGGAGACTTTTCAGATAAACAAATACAACTATTCTTTACTTTCCTTATGTTTATTATATATAAAGAATTTACTATAACTGGGTATGATTCCCTGGGTGTCCGCAGCCTTGGTATATTCCACCTTGCGGGTCATGAACTGAGATGGACTAGGACAATGAAGACACAAAGAAAAAGGTGTGGTACAAGAGTGCTTAGTGTTTATTCTAACCAAACAGTGTCCAAAAAGATCAACTGAGAAACTCTTCAATACATAATTCATTCATGTGGTGAAAGTTTACAATCACTCAATAAACACATCCAATAAATACATTAAAATCAAGAATAAAAGCAGAGTGAGAATCAACTTCACTTCCTCTCTGAGCCCCAGTGTGTCTCTCTATATTGTCTCCTCCACTCGCTCTCTGGTTCTCCTCAATAGGTTTGAGATACCGGTTAACGGGCTCAACCTTCTTTGGCTCTCGTCTCACCTGTCTATGTCAGTGTTCAGCAGGACACTTTTTAACTTGACTCCATCATATTAGCATCTTTGTCCATAGAATGACCCAGGAAGCAACCTGCCTCTGAAGCACTGTTCCTTTCGGTCACTATGGGGCATCCTGACCACCATGTCTCCTGTCCACTGCACTGGCTCAATCACCCAATTCTGCTGCTGTCTCCCTCTTTTGCTTTGTCATGATTTTCCTCACTTGAGTTTCAATCTCCCCCTTACTTCTTGATCCCACACCCCTTTTATTTTTGTGAGTGTTGGTGCTTTCCAGTGTGTCAATGAGGGATGGGTGGGCTGATTCTGCTTGCATATTAACAAGCAATCAGTCAGTTTCCTCCATTAAACACTGCATGGCTGTACAGCTTTCTGCCATCATGCATCTACAACCACAAAGCCTGATCGACACTGTTTGCACTGCCAAGGACACACCTTATCACACAGGGTCAAAATTATGACATCAATTGTTCAGCAGATTTTTTACATTTTAATCATCTTTGAACATAATATGACTGGTTTTGGTGTTTGTGTATGTGTGTCAGGAAGTGAGTATGTGGTGTGGCGAGCGGCTGGGGGCGGTACCCAGCCGGGACGCCTGGAAGGACCGGAAGAGGGACTACTCCTCGACACCACGAGAGGGCAGCCGCACTGGTTGGTATGGGGACCGCCAGGGGACACCCAGATGCCTGAAAAGCCCTGGACGGCAGCACTTCCTTGCTGGTGGAAGGATTACCAGGGACACCCAGAGTGCTTCTGGGTGCTCGTGTGGCACTTCCGCCACACCTGGAAGTGCCGCAGGAAGCTCATCGGGAGGCGCCTGGAGCACGTCCGGGTGAACATAAAAGGGGCCACCTCCCTCCATTCATC
>NC_041403.2:143021783-143039283 GCF_900747795.2 Erpetoichthys calabaricus
CCTCTTCCTGCTTTTCAAATATATATCCACCATATTTCCTAACCTGTTCAGTTCTGTTGTGGACTCTTCTCTGCAAAGACCTTTGCATCAACCTTTTTTGCAATCAGCAGCCAGTTCTCAATTATAATGGAGGCTGTCCCAAACCTCTTCATTGTGTCAAGGCTTGATTATTACCACAATATATATATTGTATAATTGTAATTTTGTTTATATATTTTTTTAGACATATACAGTATGTTTGTTCTCCAATATACTGTATATATATATATATATATATATATATATATATATATATATATATATATATATAGAAGAAAAAACATGAGATTCTCATAATTTCACCTTTGAACAAAATAGCATATTTGAGGCATTTCTGTCATAGTCCATCTGCCTGTCAGTGAATCTGTAAACAAGATAACTCGAAAATTAACCATTTGGCTAAAATCTTATTTTTTTAGACTAAACTGTTTCAGTAGGTTTTGCTATTAAGGTATAGGGAGTGAAAACATCAACAAATTCACATGTTTCATGCACACCTGAAAATAATGACGTCTCTCTGTCTGTGTGCGTCAAGATGAGAGTCTGTAACTCAAAAATGACTCTCTCAGTCCAAAGTAAATGTTACACATTTTAAGCAATGCTAAATTGCTAGACATTTTTTTTTCAATTTTGAGGAAAATTGCTCCAGTAGATTTTGTTCTACAGATATAATCATTTTTTTGTTTTTTTTGTGCACAGTTGTTTCCAATTGCAGCACAAGTAGGTAAGGACAATATATATTTTTAATGGCATTATGCTATTTATTTCTAAATAATAAAATAATGCCCTGCAGCATTTTAATTCTAAAATCACAACTTTATACAGAAAAAGTCATACTTATAAGTCCAAATATTGATAGGGCTATTATAGTCAAATGCGGAGAGTACTATGCTTGAACTCTCCAGCACCACGATTATGGAATTTTGGGCTTCCTTACCTCAACATGTCTGTAGTGCTTACCTCAGAACTTCTGTCTTTCTTATCTGAAAGAAACACTTCAGAGCTGCTTTGGATAAGGATGCCCAGTACTTACCTTGTTTGATGTTGGTGAAGTAACACATAAACCCCATCATAGGCTTAAACAGTGCAGATGTGCCTACAACCCTCGAGCCAAAGTTCACACTTCCCATGTCAGTCTCTAAAATGAACCCAACAGACCTAAAAGAGCTAATAAAAAATTCTGGGAAATTCCTGTTTGCGTGTCAACACAAGTTTTCTAAGTTAACAATAATGTAAATACAATTTTCTTAGGAGGCTGGACTTCATTATTTGGAAGTGGGGCACCCTGAACTTTAATATTCTGAGCCAATAGCCCAAGTTTAAGGGTCTCTGAAAGAGTATCATTCTCACAAACAAAGGTAAAACACTTTGATAATTGTGAAAGGCGTCCGTGCTTGTGTAATAAATCTATGTATTTTAAAATTTTTGTTGATGTCATCTTTGAAGCACAAAGGCATCTTTTGACAGATGGCAAGATAGGGGTCTGTATATCAGATTACTCATAAGTTTTGCTCGACTTTATTCGGGGTGATCTCTATTTAACCACTTAAATGAAATCTGGTGGTCAAATTAATTCTCTCTATAATAGGAGGGATGCCACCTTCCAGATAGACTTTGTAGCAAAACATTGGTGTGAGATGACTGTCCATCAGTTTTGAGCACCCGTGGTGGTTTGTGGATGAAAGCAGGGCAGAGTTAGCTATTTATGTCACTTTTTATTCTTTGCCAGTTCCGAAGCATTTAATCACCTGCCAGGGCATTACAGGGAGAGGTGCCAGAGTGATTTTTAGTGCCAGTCCTCATTTCAAAGAGTCAGGTTACAGGAGATCTATGGCGTAATGACTAAAGCTGATGAACTTGTCCAGTGATCACCCCCTGTCCTGTTCAAAGCTGTTTCTAAAGTGCATTTTTTTTAATCTTCATGTGGTTTATTTTTATAATGATGCTTTATATAGATCCTGCCCCAAGTGGAGGAGTTCAAGTATCTCGGGGACTTGTTCACGAGTGAGGGAAGAATGGAGCGTGAGATCGACAGGCGGATCGGTGCGGCGTCCGCAGTAATGCGGGCTCTACATCGGTCTGTCGTGGTGAAAAAGGAGCTGAGCCATAAGGCAAAGCTCTCAATTTACCAGTCGATCTATGTTTCTACCCTCACCTATGGTCGTGAGCTATGGGTAGTGACCGAAAGAACGAGATCGCGAATACAAGCAGCTGAAATGAGTTTCCTCCGCAGGGTGTCTGGGCTCTCCCTTAAAGATAGGGTGAGAAGCTCAATCATCCGGGAGGGGCTCAGAGTAGAGCCGCTGCTCCTCCGCATCGAGAGGAATCAGATGAGGTGGCTCGGGCATCTGATCAGGATGCCTCCTGGACGCCTCCCTGGTGAGGTGTTCCGGGCACGTCCAACCGGGAGGAGGATCCGGGGAAGACCCAGGACACGCTGGAGGGACTGTGTCTCCCGGCTGGCCTGGGAACGCCTTGGGATTCCCCCGGAAGAGCTAGAAGAAGTGGCCGGGGTGAGGGAAGTCTGGGCATCTCTGCTGAAGCTGCTGCCCCCGCGACCCCACCTCGGATAAGCGGAAGAGGATGGATGGATGGATGGATGGATGATGCTTTATATTATTATCAGATCACCTGTGACATGCACCTGACATGAAAGGTACAAACTAACCTCTTAGGTTCCTTTCTTAAAGGGGGACAGAGAGAAATATCAAAGCCTGCTACGTAATTGTGATCTTTAATCTCATACCCATCTCACTGTTCGTATCGTACCCCACATATTCAACTTACAGGACCTTTAATTACTGGATACTCGCTGCCTTTTATTTTCAAACTTGTTTATTTGGGGCCAGATTACCACTACTAGAGGGCTTCATTTAATATCCTTTGTACCATTAAGGGACCATAGCTAGGCAAGGAATGGCCAATCATATCTTCTCAGCAATGCTTCTTCTTGTTCTTTCAGCTCCTCCTGTTAGGGTTTGCCACAGTGGATCATCTTTTTCCATATCGTCCTGTCTTCTGCATCTTGCTTTGTCACACCCATCACCTGCATGTCCTCACTCACCACATCCATAAACCTTCTCTTTGGCCTTCCTCTTTTCCTCTTCCCTGGCAGTTCTATCCTTAACATCCTTTTCCCAATATACCCAGCATCTCTCCTCTGCACATGTCCAAACTAACGCAATCTTAACGCAAACTTATGCTGACCTTCTAATGTCCTCATTTCTAATCCTATCCATTTTCGTCACACCCAATGCAAATCTTAATATCTTTAACTCTGCTACCTGCAGCTTTGTCTCCTGCTTTCTGGTCAGTGCCACCGTCTCCAGCCCATATAACATAGCTGGTCTCATTACTGTCCTGTAGACCTTCCCTTTCACTCTTGCTGATACCTGTCTGTCACAAATCACTCCTGACACTCTTCTCCACCCATTCCACCCTGCCTGCACTCTCTTTTTCATCTCTCTTCCACAATCCCCATTACTCTGTACAGTTCTTCCCAAGTATTTAAACTCATCCACCTTCGCCAGTTCTACTCCTTGCATCCTCACCATTCTTCTGACCTTCCTCTCATTCACACACATGTATTCTGTCTTGTTCCTACTGACCTTCATTCCTCTCCTCTCTAGAGCATATCTCCACCTCTCCAGGGTCTCCTCAACCTGCACCCTACTCATGCTAATCTTATATATAATTCGCCAGTCTACTCACTCACTCACTCACTCACGTCCGTCCGAAGCCAAATGCACAGTCACCTTCTGCGCAGCTGCCCGAAAAACCTTACGAGGCCGACATTGCGGCAGACGGCGGATTTATGGCCACAAAAATTCAAAAAGAAAGGCGACTTCGACCAACATCGCGACAGGCGGCGGATTTACGGCCGCGAAAATTCAAAGAGAAAGGCAACTTCGACCAGCATCGCGGCAGGCGGCGGATTTATGGCCGCGAAAATTTAAAGAGAAAGGCAACTACGACCAACATCGCGGTAGGCGGCGGATTTACAGCCGCAAAAATTCAAAGAGAAAGGCGACTTCGATTAAAGCTCTAGAGGCCTGAAAGGCGATTTCGACTACAGCTCGAGGCCTAATTACGCATTCATTCAATACACCTATATCAGGTTTGTGGTGCTTATACTTATTACTATTCCACTTGTGCCCATTTCATCTTACGTTGTCAAAATGGGCTATTTGTCTAGTAATCAATAATAAGACAAAGACATTGAGCTTAAGTTTTTACTTTAAAATATATTAATATTTAAATATAAACATAAACATCACAAAGAATTACACAGTGTGGGTGAGGTTATGCAGTCTTCTTTTAGTTCTGGATGACATTTCCAAGATGTCCCAGTTTCTTAGTTACAGATTATATATCCTTAAAAAAAAGTGAAAAGAACAATTTCTTGCTAGAGACAGATCTCTTTGGAAAGTGTTCAGCAGCTAAGCAAATAGCCAGATCAATGAAAATGTCCGTGGCTTCTTTCAAAGTGTCAGAACAGCAGTGACTGACTCAAACACTCCATTTTTGCAACAAAGCACCAATTGAACTAAAATTAAACTGAACTGAAAACTGAAGGGATTTTTGGAAAACGTTTTACTAAATGGCAGCCATTCTCTCCACCACACTTGCCCAAATTAATGATACATACTGGGCTTTCTGTCTGTTAGTGAAGCAGCTAACACTTTTACAGTTTCTTAAGACAAAGAATAGTTATTGTACAAGTTCAAGGTTGATTCTCATGGGAATCAAAAGCTACACTAAGCTACAAACAGGATGGCCATTGTGGCGGCCGGGACGCCCAGGAAGACAGGAGGAAGGCTCATTCCTCCTCTAGAATGCGAGGGGGCGTCCGCCCTGGTTGTATTGGGGCCCACGGGTACAGAGCTTGGAAGCTCTACCCTGTAGGGACCCGTGGAAACCGCCAGTGGGTGCCCTGATGCCTTGGGGACATTGGACCCCAGCGCTTCCGCCACACCCGGAAGTGCTGGGGGGAAGAGAAGAGGGGACACCCGGAGTGCTTCCGGGTACACAGCCGACACTTCTGCCACACTGGGGAGTGTCGGTGGAAGATTGCCGGGGAGCACCTGGAGCACATCCGGGTGTGTATAAAAGGGGCCGCCTCCCTCCAGTCATGCACAAGAGTCGGAAGGAAGGAAGATGATGTCGGGAGGACGGCAAGGAGGCGGCCTGAAGAGAGAGAAGGCATTATTGAGAGGCCAGGACTTTGGAGTTTAAATATTAGTGTAAATATGTTTTGGGTGACATGAATGTGTCTGCCTGTCTGTGTCCGAGCCAGTTTCCACACCATACAAAACATTCTAAAGTCTTTCAGCTTTTCCAGAATACATTTTACTCCTGTCCAGCTTGACTTATCTTTCAGGCCTCAGCCATTTACTTGAAATTTGCCAGCTGAAAAGGCTGAGGCATCTCCTATACAAATGCTTTCTCTTTACAGTGGACCACCTCAAAATAAGGGAACATTCACAAAAAATAAGTGACGTGTCCATTTGAACAGTTTGAAAAAGGTCAACCATAGGGTGGCATAGTAGTTAAGACTTCAACTTGTATTTGTAATAAGTATTTGTTTTTTGTCTGTGCTGAGTGCGTTTTGTTTTCATTGTCCCGTTTGCTATACTATATGTGTGTATCAGTAAATGTTGTCCCCATAAGTTAAAAGGGGAAGGATGATGAAGGGAGACAGCAACCCCGATGGAAATTATCTCTTGAATCCACCAGTTACATCTATGACATTTCGTATTTAAACAAGAGGAGTGAAAGGCAAAAGGGAGGATAAGGACAGGGGAGAGGGGTAGAGAGAAGAAAAAGAATCATTTACGCATCCATATTTCAACTCATTTCTGTTCATCATACAAGTCCATTACTTGCTTCTGAAGGTTCCGGATCTTTATCATGACTGCCAGCACTGAGAAACCCCGGGGTTTGGATACGTATCAACCATTGCTGAGGACACTTACAGTGAGGTCGTTTATTGTATTGTCGGGAGGAAGCAATATACTGTATAACATTTATTAGCTTTTGGACTCATTTATCACTTTCATTTCCATTGCCGTTTATCATTCATCTGTGCTTGTGTTTCATGTTTATTTGTTTATTATTTGGGGCATGGGGGGGCTTTTGTAAATATTTTGTTTTCGTATAATTAATAATTATTTACTGGTGTCATTGGGATAGTGGTGGTTTGTGTGTAATATATATGTGCACATATATATTATTGAATATTCGTCTGTCCTCATGTGTATTTATATTTATCACAGTCGATATAACTGTACAGTGGAACCTCGGTTCACGACCATAATTTGTTCCAAAACTCTGGTCGTAACCCAATTTGGTCGTGAACCAAAGTAATTTCCCCCATAGGATTGTATGTAAATACAATTAATCTGTTCCAGACCGTACGAACTGTATGTAAATTTTTTTTAAAAAGATTTTTAAGCACAAATATAGTTAATTATACCATAGAATGTATAGCATAATAGTAAACTAAATGTAAAAACGTTGAATAACACTAAAAAAACCTTGAACAACAGAGAAAACTAACAGTGCAAGAGTTTGCACTATAGCGCTACGAACTGCTCAATAAAAACACTTTTTTTTAATGAGTTTTAAGCACAGGGAAAAAATGAACATCTGAAAAATCCGTAATTTAATAAACTACCAAGAAAAGTGACATTGCAACAATGCACACTACAAACCGATCGCTGTAAACAGAAGTGAAGTGAATGTTAAAATCCAATAGAAAGAAGTCTTCATTAAATACAACAAGGTTAAAACAATGCTGGAATCTGTCTCTTTAAAAACAAGCCCGGCCAGCCCTCTCTCTCGTGTGTGTGTGTGTGTCTCTCTCTCTTTCTTGCACGGGCGCATGTGTGTCTCTCTCTCTCATGCACGCGGACACATATGTGTGTCTCTCTCGCGCGCGGGCACGTGTGTGTCTCTCTCTCGTACGCCGGCGCGTGTGTGTGTCTCTCTCTCTCTCTCGCTTGCTGCACAGAGAATGCACAGGGAGAGACTGAACACATGCGGAAATCAGCAGCGCGCACAAACCAAAAGGGAAACTGGCTTGTTCGTATACCGAGTGTGTGGTCGTGAACAGATGAAAAGTTTTGTATGTGTTCCAAGACGTTCGTGAACCGAGGATCCACTGTATTTGGTTTTACATATCTGTCTACTGTTTTCTTGTTATTTATTAGGACAATCTGTAAGGAGTATGGCTTGTTATCGTCTCGAGAGTCTTCAGGCTAATCCAAGGAAATAGTCTTTGTAGCATAGTGGCCGCTCTGGGTAAGGGGTCGGCCATTACAAACTGACTAGATTTGAATTCGTGGCTTGCTTACTACTTGTCTACAGTCTGGGTGGTTTTCCTCCCGGTTCTCTGGTTTTTACCCATAGTACATCCCAACAATGAGCAGGTTAACTGTGAACTCTAAACTGGATTTCTTGACATGGATTGACAGCGCAAGATCCTGTCTTGCACCCAGTCCAGTGGACACCTAATACCATCAACAGATTAAGCAAACTTGGGAATTAATGGCTGAATGCATACGATGGATGAGTTATGTCCTCATCGGGTCGTTAACCCTCCCGTTCCCTTTGCTATTTGTACACTGCAACTCCAGGTTGCCTGGGTGTCTGGACCTCAAATAATCACAAGTGTTTGTTAGTGGAGAACACATTGCAGAGCAGTCAGGAGACAAGGTCCATGATCATATCTGGGATCCAACCCTAGTTTTTCTTTTTTTTATTTTATTGTTTCTTTTTGTAGCCATTTCACTTGTTACCCTAAGTTCTTGTCAATAAGCCGCGGCTTATCTAAGGAAAAAAGTTGTGAAAATGAAAAAATAGAATATCGGCTTATACATAAGTCCGGCTTATACATCCATCACGGGGGTTGCGTTCCAGAGCCACCCGCGAAATAAGAATATCCGCGAAGTAGAAACCATATGTTTATATGGTTATTTTTATATTGTCATGCTTGGGTCACAGATTTGCGCAGAAACACAGGAGGTTGTAGAGAGACAGGAACGTTATTCAAACACTGCAAACAAACATTTGTCTCTTTTTCAAAAGTTTAAACTGTGCTCCATGACAAGACAGAGATGACAGTTCCGTCTCACAATTAAAAGAATGCAAACATATCTTCCTCTTCAAAGGAGTGAAGCAAACAAATCAATATGTCTGTTTGGCTTTTAAGTATGCAAAGCACCGCGGCACAAAGCTGTTGAAGGCGGCAGCTCACACCCCCTCCGTCAGGAGCAGACAAAGAGAGAGAGAGGGAGAGTTTGTTTTTCAGTCAAAAATCAAAACGTGCCCTTCGAGCTTTTAAGTATGCGAAGCACTGTGCAGCATGTCTTTTCAGGAATCAGCTTTACAAAAGATAGCAACGTGAAGATAATCTTTCAGCATTTTTAGACGAGCGTCCGTATCGTCTAGGTGTGCAAACAGCCCCCCTGCTCAATCCCCATACGTCAGGATCACAGATAGTCAGCGCAAGAGAGACAGAACAGTAAGCCGGGTAGCTTCTCAGCCATCTGCCAATAGCGTCCCTTGTATGAAATCAACTGGGCAAACCAACTGAGGAAGCATGTACCAGAAATTAAAAGACCCATTGTCCGCAGAAATCCGCGATATATATTTAAATATGCTTACATATAAAATCACAATTTAAATGACCGCTACGCGCTCGTGTTGACTCGGCGACGCCCAGAGCAGAAAGAACGCGCTCCGGCCGCTCCAACCGCGCCATGCGGGGAGTGAGAGAGACGGCAATATCTCACACTCTCTCCCCCCTTAAAGAAATTAAATGGGCGCGAGTGAGACCACTGACCTCCCTCCCTTCTATTAGTTATAGGTTATAGTACGTTCGGCTTATCCATGAGTCCGGCTTATCTATGATACGATTTTATTTTAAAAATTCGTATGATTTTTGGTCTCCAGCTAATACATGAGTCCGGCTTATAGACAAGAACTTAGGGTAATTATTCCTCTCCACTTGTACCTGTGTCCAATAATGTTAATAATTGTTCCCTAATGTTTGATGATTGGTTCAATTAGCTGTCATTACCTGATTGTGTTTTAGGTCATTTCATTTGATTACTTGAACCACGGCAGGCAGGACCTCAATTACCTGGGAACATAAAAAATGTGACAAATGAGAGGAGACCATTCTCTCCATCAAGCTTGTTTGTTTAGTTAATAGTTAAGCTGTCCCAATATTTCATCGAGATAATTTTTCCTAACTCTCAGTCTGCACAGAATTTCCTTTCAGTGCTCCAGGGTTCTCTCGTATGCTCACATAGATGTGGGTGTTTAGCATGAGTGGTTATTCTAAACCAGGGGTGGGCAGTGTCGGTCCCAGAGGGCCGCTGCAACTGCAGGTTTTCTTTCCATCCCAATTCCTTAATCAGAAAATAATTCTTGCCAATTTCAGACTTTATTTAAATTTACGGCTTAATAGTTTGCAATATTTGGATCTTATATTGTGAATTTTTTTTTTCCTTTCCAAGGAAATCAATCATCTAAATGATTTGAAGCCTAAAACAGATCATTTTCCATTGGTCACATTATTCTGTTAATTGTTTTATTAAACCAGCTAGTGCTTGATGAACACACACAGATGTAAATGGAAACAAGTTAGATGGAGAACTACTGGCGGCTTTGTCATTTGCATCTGATAAGGAGCCATTAAAACAGTGAATTCATCTGTTTAAGATTAAAATACGCAATTAAGAGTGGGGAATCTTAACAAGCAAGACCACTAAAATTAAGCATCAAAATGTCACTTGAGCTTCCTCAGCAATAATTGACTTCACATTAAGAAACAGCTGGAACAAAAACCGGCAGCTACTGCAGACCCTTCAGGACCAACACTGCCCACCGCTGTTCTAGGCCGACCTTGGGTGAATGTGGGTGTACGTTTGAGTGGTCTTAGTGATGAACTGAAACCCCAACCCAAGCTGTTTCTCTCCTTTTTTTTCCTGTATCATGTATCTAAGGTAAATGTTTGCTTTTGTATCCAAATTAAATTTTCTTCTTGTTTTTTTGGAATGAGAACCATTGATTAGCATTGTCAGTTATTCCTTCAAAGTCTTTTAATTTTAAATAAATTGTAAATGTGTTAAGCACTAGATTTAGTTTTGATGTAATTAGAGTATTTAGCTCACTGCTTCCTTTGGAGTGTGGCTACATTGAGTTCTCTCTTGTTTGTTTTCCTTGGGCAATTTGTGCCCATCATTTCAGTCAAATTAATAACTTGTTTTTAAATCCTTTGTAGCTTAAGGTCTTTTTCCTTTTACTTCCCAAAATATAACCAAGATTCAGATTTTTTTTGTTACATGGTAGTTCTGCTGTCCTAGCTTTAAGATTAAATTAAAAATAACAATTAGTATGTGAGATTTAGTTACTGTAGGAATTTAAGGAATTGTAGTTTTGCTTTACACACTCATTTTGACTAAAGGTAAGATGTTGATGGAGAAGTTTAGAAAAGGCCAGTGGGAGTTGAATTGCGTCTTTGTGGACCTTGAGAATGCATATGACAGGGTGCCTCAAGAGGAGTTGTGGTATTGTATGAGGAAGTCAGGAGTGTCAGAGAAGTACGTAAGAGTGGTACAGGATATGTACGAGGGACGTGTGAACGTGATGAGGTCTGCGGTAGGAGCGACGGATATATTCAACGTGGAGGTGGGCTTACATCAGGGATCGGCTCTGAGCCCTTTCTTATTTGCAATGGACAGGTTGACAGACAAGATTAGACAGGAGTTCCCATGGACTATGATGTTGGCTGACGACATTGTGATCTGTAGCGATAGTAGGGAGCAGATTGAGGAGACCCTGGAGAGGTGGAGATATGCTCTAGAGAGGAGAGGAATGAAGGTCAGTAGGAACAAGACAGAATACATGTGTGTGAATGAGAGGAAGGTCAGAGAAATGGTGAGAATGCAAGGAGTAGAGTTTGCGAAGGTGGATGAGTTGAAATACTTGGGAAGAATAGTACAGAGTAATGGAAATTGTGGAAGAGAAGTGAAAAAGAGAGTGCAGGCAGGGTGGAATGGTTGGAGAAAAGTGTCAAGAGTGATTTGTGACAGACAGGTATCAGTGAGAGTGAAAGGGAAGGTCTACAGGACGGTAGTGAGACCAGCTATGTTATATGGGTTGGAGAGTAATAATCCCCATTACTCTGTACTGTTTTTAAACTCATTCACCTTCCACTGAGATATTACTGTATGTAGAAAATATAACATGGCAACTGTCATATCTGGGCTTCAAATGCTTGTTTTGTGTCTTTGTTGAACATTTTTTATTTATTTGTATGTGTTACTATTTCTTTTGTTTATGATTTGCTGTATTCTTTATATTTTATGTGCCTGTACCTAAGCCTGTGTTCTGTTCCATGTGTGTTGGTGGTCCCTTAGGAGGTGGGGCCACCTTCCAATCATTGGCCAGGAACTGCCCTATAAGTCTGGAGGGTCTCCCACAGTTCCTGGTGGTTCATTCCAATTGTCCTTAGGAGTTGGGGAGATTTCTTGTATTCTTCTGTGCTTTCTGATTTTAGTCCTGGTTTCTGTTTTTGGACTTCACCTTGGATTGTGTATTGAGATTTGTTCGCTTTTGATTGCCATGGCTGGCAACTTCTTTTTTGCCTTGTCTTTAACTTTAGAAGGATTCTATGCGGTCCTGTTTTTATCTACCCACCCTCTGGTGGGAATATATATATATATATATATATATATATATATATATATATATATATATATATATATATATATATATATATATATATATTTTTTTTTTTTTATTGAATTTATTAAAAACCTATAACATTCCATATAATCAAGTCAAAACTTACAAAACTAAATTAAAATCAACCCCCACCCATGAGAAAGAGAGGAAGGCCAATAGCCAGAGCAAAACTGTTCCCCCAATATAAATGTTTATTCTAAAATGTTATTGATTAGGTCATGTAACGTTTTAAAAAAAGTTTGAACAGATCCTGTAAGTGCAAATTTAATTTTTTCCAATTTCAAATAGTATATGACATCAGTTACCCACTGACTTAAAAGAGGTGGGTTAGGATTCTTCCAGTTGAGCAAGATAAGTCTATGTGCTAATAGTGAAGTGAAGGCAATTACAGTTAGTTTGTCCTTCTCCACTTTAAGCCCCTCTGTTAGCCCACCAAACACAGCTGTTAGTGGAGTAGGGGGATTGTGACAAGGCTGTCTAATAGCCATTTAAAGATTTTGGTCCAGAATTACGTCAATTTGGTGCAGGCCCAAAACATGTGGCCTAGTGAAGCTGGAGCTTAATTGCAATGTTTGCAGGTTGGATCTTGCCCTGGAAACATTTTGGACAATTTCAAACGAGAGAAATGTGCTCGATAAAAGATTTTGAGTTGAATAATTGCATGTTCTGCGCACATGGAGCTCAAGTGAATTCTGTGCCTGGCTGCCTTCCACTCCATTTCTGAGATGTTCAGTAAGAGATCCTTCTTCCACTGTACTCTGGGATCTTTGAAAGGGAGGGACTTTAAAATGTTTTTATATATTATAGAAATGCTGTCTGAGTCCTCAAGACTGATCAGTATTTCTTCTGGAATAGAAATAGGTGGGAGGTGAGGAAACCTGGTCAGAATTTGTTTAGCAATGTTTCTAATTTGGAGATAGTGGAAAAATTGTGTTGATGGAAAGGTAAATTTGGAGCGTAATTGTTCATAGGATGTGAAGACGTTATCTACATACAAATCTCTAAATGATTTAATCCCATTAGTTTTCCAAACATTCAAAACTGTAAGTTCAAGCGGGTGGGAAAAGGTGGCTATCGTGCAGAGGTGCCACAGATAAAATATTCTCTAACTTGAAGTTCTTCATACATTGGTTCCATATTCTGAGTGAATGAAGGACAATTGGGCTGTTAGTATATTGATGATACTTTATATTTACTGGGGAACAAAGCAAAGAATATAAAGAAGTGCTGCAGGATTTCATTTCTATTGCAGACCAAGCTAGTGTGTGTTCATCTGTTTGTTTCAATGTCCAAGTTTTTATAGCTTGTATGTGTTGCCACCCAGTAATAAAATTGAAAATTAGGTAGAGCCATGCCACCTTCTGATTTGGATCATTGTAGGGTCGTCTTTTGAATGTGTGGGTTTTTCGAATTCCAAATAAATGAGGTTATGATTGAATCTAATTCCTTAAAAAAGGTTTGTTAATGTTTAGGTGGATCTTTTGAAATAGGAACAGAAGCTTAGGGAGGATGTTCATCTTGACAATGTTAATTCTACCTGCTAAAGTAAGATGGAGGCTAGACCATTTATGCATATGGATATATTTTTAAAAGCACTTTTAAGACTTTTATGTACTTTGGGACTACCAGAGATAACAGCAACAGCTCTGTCTGAATAATATAGCTACAACCACTGTGAAAGGTAGTTTCTTCACACAGAGCAATGAGAGGCATGTAATCAGGAACAAACAGCAATGTAAAGTAGTTTGAATACCATGACATTCCTTAGGAAAAATTGTGTTGATGGGAAGATAACTTTGGAGTGTAATTGTTCATAGGATGTGGTTGTCCCTTCCTTAGTTGATAACCACAGCAAAATGATGATAATAACATGTCTGAAAATCTGCAGGCACTATTTTAACACTTTTGATATCTGGAATCAAAATGTGTCCCTACTTGATACCAGATAGGTAATAGCCTAATAAACTGGCCAGTGAGTGACTTACGTCAGACTATGTGGTGCTCCAGGGCCTGGTGCGATTCCTCACTTACATTTAATTTGCACTTCAAACCCTTTGACTGTACTTAACAACTGGACTAAAAACTGGTTTACAGAAGGCCAGTCTAAGCCTCAAGTGTAACTGTATCTTTCTTGCTTGCTGCATAAGTCTGTAATGATGTTAAAGAGTGAATGTGTCAAAATAACTGCTCTTGACAAGACAAAAGAGCTTTTTACCATTTTATTTGTACCAGATGATATTACATAGACATCTTAAAACAGCAGTCAGTCATCTATCTGCATGTTATTGCAAGAATGGTGCAATCCCACAGCGCAGCGTCCATGTTAATTTGACACTGGCTTAAACAAGACTAACGGCAGAACGCTGTTTGAACTACCAAAAGCCTTTGAGAATGTGTTTATATTGTGTCAGATGCTATCCCTTATGGTTACTGAGTAATTTATCAGATTACCTTTATTTGTTGATTTACCCTTGTAATACAAATGTGACCAATTGGATCTCAAATGTCATAAGTCATCAGCCAAATAATAAAATAAAAGTACAAACAGTACAACCATCCTACCTGCTGTCACCTATTAGACTGGCAGTACTTATTACTCCACTGTTCTTCCTAAAATCTAATTCCCTCCCAGGGCTTAAGAGGGCACGCTATGTAATTGTAGGTCTTGGTGTCATACACTGGTGTGGTCATCATTCACCCTCTGCCAGGCTCCTGTCCTGTAGTGCCAGTCCCAACTGAGTCCTCCTCTGCACCTCCTTTAACACAAACCTGTGAGCACACCAAGTTCTGTCTGAATATAACTGAGTTATTTTTACACAGAAGCTGAATAATTTGGAATTGAAATGCAAGAAATTATTAAATTTCACATTTTTGGTGTGTTAAATGTTAAAAATTGATTAACCATGTTTTAATGTTTTCACTCTTCATTTTCCAACATATTTGACATATTATAAAAGGAGCATTTTAATAAGGCTTAAATAAGAGTTACAATTACATTTTATCTTTCAACCTTTTCATTATTCTTTAATCCATAAATAAACTTATTTCAGAATAAAATGCTCAATAAAGCCACAAAAAGCATGTGTCAGTATTAAAATGAGACCATCTTTGGCAAACCACCTGTTTTCAGTAAAATACCTTTTATTTAAAGTTTATCTGGATCAAATACCATGCAATGTCTTCAGCCTTGTATCTCGGAAGATGGATCCTGTCCGATTCAATTTTCTCGCAACATTCTCATTGTTTCCGTCCAATACAGGATCACCCTCCAAGGGGTCTGATCCGGAATGCTCTATGGATTTCTTCAGCAAATGTCATGCTGGTTTTCCTTCTTTTGTATTTTTGTGTCTCATCCTGACAGCTGTCTTTATTTTACAAGATGAGGTTTTTGGGGGCTGATCTTGTGAAATTCATTTGTCCTGCTTGCTTAATAATTTTGAGTGTATTTGTGCTGGCATTGGTTCCTGCTGCTTGTACTTTTTGAAATCAATCATGACTGATTGTATAATCTGAAAAGTTGATGTCCTTTTGAGAGTCAATTGTTCTTCATCTTTCTCTCTTTTCTTGGAGGCTATCTTTGCTGGATTTAACAATTTGAGAACAGGAAAGATGCTATATAAATAATTATACACACACACACATGTTTATATATGTGCATGTGTGTATATATGTATGTGAAGAAATAAGGGACACAAAACAGATTAAAAGTTGGGGGAATTCCCCATATAATAATGTTCATGGCTCCAAGTAGTCAATGACAACTGATGTTTTTGTCAAAAGATGTGTAAACATACAAGAGACAACCAAAACAATCTTCAGGGGTTTTTTTGAGGTAGTGGCAGGAAGTACATAGACGGAGGAAATGGGCGACATGTAGAGGTGGTGACAAAGATGATGTCATCATCAGGGACGGAAATGAGGTCATCGATGTGGGACCGGAGGTGAAGTCAGTGCTGTAGGACGGAAGAATCACCAGTTACATACTATCCCAGAAGCGAGGTCTTCCTTGTGGCGCTGGTGGACCCCATTCTTAGTCCTCTGTTGGTCTGGTAAGAAAGGGAGACAGGCATTAGTACTTCACACCATATCCCTATCTTTTGTTCTTTTGCGCTCCGTCAGCCCCGTTGGTTGTCCCCTAATCGTACCTGTGTGACTATATATATATATATATATATATATATATATATATATATATATCTATATATCTATATATATCTATACTAATAAAAGGCAAAGCCCTCACTGACTGACTGACTGACTGACTGATTCACTCATCACTAATTCTCCAACTTCCCGTGTAGGTAGAAGGCTGAAATTTGGCAGGCTCATTCCTTACAGCTTACTTACAAAAGTTAGGCAGGTTTCATTTCGAAATTCTACGCGTAATGGTCATAACTGGAACCTGTTTTTTGTCCATATAGTCTAATAGAGGAGGCGGAGTCACGTATCACGTCATCACGTATTACGCCTCCTACGTGATCACGTGAAGTGAAAACAAGGAAGAGATTTACAGCACGAGTCAAATGCTGGAACGAAGGTAAATGACGTTAATTGTTGAGTGTCTTTTAATACTGTGTAAGCATACATATTAACAGATGTGCAATTAAACGTGTGCATTTACGGGGTGATTTCTCAGGCTTAAAAACTCGCCTTTTATTAAAAAGGTAAATGCTGTTTTCATTCTGAAGGGCACAAACCACGTTAAGATTTCATGCTGAAGAGTTAGCTCAGCACACAGCTTGGTCATATTACAGCCGGAAGGGTGAACTGACAATATGATATGCAAAGAGATCCTTAAGAAATAATTATTGATTCATTTTCCCTCAGTTTAAAAAGGTTTACTTTTCTTCTTAATAAAAATTTTAAAGCGGTACTTCGCCGCTGAGAAGCGCGGGTATTTTGATATGTATTAAAATATATCGCGTCATCACGCCTCCCATGTAAGCACGTGAACTGACCCGCTGCCGTTTGCAATGCCATATTCGCGAGATACAAGTTTAATGACAAGACACGAGGTATAAACGACAGTTTGGATCACTTTGTGACAGAGTTAAAATTGCTGTGGCCAGAAACTTTTAACTGCCGGATCTTAGCTAACATTAAATAAACCCGTGGACATCGCAACATCACACAAGACAGCGGCTCACGTGAACTGACTGAACGCAGCAGGAGTGATCACTTCAATGAATCAAACCTATTCAAAAAACACATTTCACAATTGATAAGGTACGAAAACAATAGATAGATAGATAGATAGATAGATAGATAGATAGATAGATAGATAGATAGATAGATAGATAGATAGATAGATAGATAGATAGATACTTTATTAATCCCAATGGGAAATTCACAATATGAAACCGATTGTGGATTTCCGTACAGTCACTGAAACTTTGTGACGGCACGAGACTTCTGGTCACGTGTCTGCAAAAGAACCTCATTCAGGCAACTATTTTTACTGGCGGTGGCTCGGGGGAGAGAGTTTTTATTCCTCGCATCCCCGTTATACCCTCTGATCTCCAATTTCAATTCAAACGCCTCCAATTTACACTAAGGCTCTGCTTAGCAATGACAATTAATAAGTCTCCGTTGTTGAGTGCCTTTTAATACTGTGTAAGCATAGCTATTAACACGTGCAATTAAACATGTGCATTTACGGGGTGATTTCTCAGGCTTAAAAGCTCCCCTTTTATTAAAAAGTTGA
>NC_041403.2:143044283-143051783 GCF_900747795.2 Erpetoichthys calabaricus
CCAGCTCCTCCACTTGTTTCTTCAGCTCCATCAGGCCCTGAAAGAAACTGTACATGGGCTCGAGGAAGTTTGAGATCCCGCAGTCCCACACAGTCATTTAATTCGACCTGAGGTAGGTTACCATCGTCATTTGCCTTACCTTCCGGCCGGGAGACAATGGGCACATCCGCTCCTGGCACGTGCTCGGTTGGGTCGCGCAAAGGCTCTTGGGAACTGGAGTTTTTACAGGGTCAGGTGGCCGCTACCGGCCAACTGTGATCTGCCTTTTCTAATTTAACAGCAGACCATTCAGTCACATCCGGCTCCTCTTTATCATTATATACAGTATATTCGGCGCTGCTTCGCTCGCCTCCCCCTTCCCTTTCAGGGAGTTCGGATCCGTCGGGGAATAAACGGCCTCACTGACGGAGCGATGTTGACCTTCTTCCCGACATCCTTCAGGCGAAATCACGTGACCTGCTTCTGCGAATAAGCAGGTCTCTTCCTGGTCAGGTGACGCCGTATTTTGTTGACGATATACCCAGCCTGCCCCAGGATAATCCACGTGATTGTCGTTGATGAATAGGCATCTCTCTTGCAGACTCCTAGATAGGCTTAACTCCTCTCTATCGCGGCCATCTTGCCTGGGAATGAGGTATGTGTCCATCTCATAGTCCGATTTGCGCCGACCGGACTCTGCAAAATAAGAAAAGAAAGATCCCGGCGCAACGGGCGTTGTCCCGGCATATACCTCTGACTCTTGATGGCTTGTTCTGAGCTCCAGTGAGTTAGTCCGCTGACAGTCCTTCTGTTGCCGTAACGAACAGGCTCTCTCCGCAGCTATCAGGGCTCTGTCTTCCTCACTGCTCGTCAGGTATGTCCATACTGTCGCCGCCTCATGTAGGGCCTGATTCTTTTGGGAATGCCCATTCTTTTTTCTTGACTTCTTCCCCATTGCGAACCAAAAAGAAACGAGGCTCATCACCGCTGTGCTGCTTGTAGAGTGTGGCGTTTCTACCTCCGCGCTCGTGACCCGTACCATCTTAGGGTTTTCTGCCCACACAGTTTTTATAAAACAGGTCCTCTTCCAAATCGACGGCCTGAGAATCCTGCCGACTACACCAGTGTAGCAGTAGAGGCCCCTATCGACCTCTTGAACCCTCAGGTACCACTCCAAACACCAGGTAAAAGTACAATTATTATTTATTTTATAATAATTACATGCACAAAGCACCCTCCACTCCACACTACTCATACAATACAATAACCAATAAACTATCACCAATCCTCCTCTCCCAGACGCGTTGCCACCCTTCCACCCAGCTCAGCTCACATGTCTGGGGTTTCCCAGGGTCATTTATAGTCCCTGACCCGGAAGTGGTTCCACCCCTGCAATCCATGAGTCCTCATCACTTCCGGGTCAGATTAAAGTCCTTTTCTTCAACCCGGAAGCACGTCGTTCCTTCCAGTCATGTGATTAGGACGCACTTCCGGGTTATAGGGCACGTAGCAATGAGATATCCTACCTGGCAGGGAGAAAATTCTTTGTTAGTTGTGGTAATTACAACTCAAAGACACATGATATCCTATATGGTGTTACACAAGGCTCTATCCTGGGTCCGCTGCTCTTCTCAATCTACATGCTTCCATTAGGTCAGATTATTTCAGGGCACAACGTGATCTACCACAGCTATGCTGATGACACACAGCTGTATTTATCAATTGCACCTGATGACCCTGATTCTCTTTATTCACTAACACAATGTCTAACTTGTATCTCAGAATGGATGAATAGTAACTTTCTCAAATTAAATAAAGAGAAAACTGAAATCTTAGTGAGTGGCAATAATGGATACAATAAGGCTATTAGAAATAAACTGGATACATTAGGATTAAAAGTCAAAACGGAGGTAAAAAGCTTAGGGGTAACTGTTGACTGTAATCTAAATTTTAAATTGCATGTTAATCAGATCACTAGGACAGCATTTTTTCACTTAAGAAACATAGCAAAAGTTAGACCACTTATATCATTGAAAGATGCTGAGAAATTAGTTCACACGTTTGTTTTCAGTCGACTAGATTACTGTAACGCACTCCTCTCAGGACTACCCAAAAAAGACATAAATCGTTTGCAGCTAGTGCAGAATGCAGCTGCTAGAATCCTAACAAGGAAAAGAAAATCCAAGCACATCTCTCCAGTTTTGATGTCACTACACTGGTTGCCTGTGTCATTCAGGATTGACTTTAAAATTCTGCTTATGGTTTATAAAGCCTTAAATAATCTCACCCCATCTTATATATCGGAATGTCTGATGTCTTATATTCCAAATCGTAACCTCAGATCCTCAACTGAGTGTCTTCTTAGAATTCCAAGAGCAAAACTTAAGAAGTGGTGAGGCGGCCTTCTGCTTTTATGCACCTAAAATCTGGAATAGCCTGCCAATAGGAATTCGCCAGGCTGATACAGTGGAGCACTTTAAAAAACTGCTAAAAACACATTATTTTAACATGGCCTTCTCATAACTTCACTGTAATTTAATCCCGATACTCTGTATATCCAATTCATTATAATAACTTTTCATGGTGGCTGTAAAATCTGTACTAACCCCTACTCTCTCTTCTGTTTTTTCCTTTTCCCGTGTCCTTTTGGTGGTGGCTTGTGCCACCACCATCTACCCAAAGCACCATGATGTTCCAACAATGATGGATGGATTAAAAGCCAGAAGTCTGTATGACCATCAGCATCAAGTGACTCCGTGAGAACCCCAACTACAAAGAGGACTATTTCATTTATGTTAGGTAGAATGCCCAGAGGGGACCGGGCAGTCTCGTGGCTTGGAACCCCTACAGATTTTATTTTTTTCTCCAGCTTTCTGGAGTTTTTTTTTGTTTTTCTGTCCACCCTGGCCATCGGACCTTACTCCTTTTCTATGTTAACTAATGTTGTCTTATTTTAATTTCTTATTTTGTCTTTTATTTTTCTTTTCATTATGTAAATCACTTTCAGCTACTTTTTGTATGAAAATGTGCTATATAAATAAATGTTGTTGTTGTTGTAGCACTCTGTAAGTCTCCCTACAGCGGCTCCTGGTGGTCCCCATGGTATCCAGCAGGGTTGTTTATAAAAACTACAATGTCCATAAAGCCCTGCTGGAATTCAGGGGAACTTCCATGCTGCTGGGAGGACTCCATCTGGTGGCCTGGAGGTGTGGACCGGAATATTTGGCCAGCCATCCCTCACAATATACATACATTATCCATCCATCCATCCATCCATTGTCTCCCACTTATCCGAGGTCGGGTCGCGGGGGCAGCAGCTTGAGCAGAGATGCCCAGACTTCCCTCTCCCCGGCCACTTCTTCTAGCTTGCCAACCCCCCTGCCTGCACTACGCGCCAGCAAAGTCACGTCTCTGCCGCTTGCGTAAGTGGATGTCACTTTCACCAAACAACAAAACTTTTAATTCTCGCAGATACGCCTCTTCATTGGGAAGAAACACTGCATTCCCTGATGGCAACACGAATTTGACAATCTACAAGTCTCTGAGTTAAAGTTTAAAGCCAAACAAAATCTACATACTTCTGTCATATCACCTGTGTCCATATATTCAATCTCTTTTCGCTTTTACATTTTCATCAATATCGCACTGAATTTTGATTCCGTGTTTGGGATTACATTGTGACAGCGCAACGTATAACCGCCCGTGAGTGAATATCGTTTCTTTCTCTCTCTAAGAAATGTGTCTGACAATAGCATTCACACAAATGAGAAATGATTGAACCGTGTGTGTGGTTATGTGTGCAGGACTTTTCCAAATCTTATTGCATAAGCTCTTTTCTCACGGGGCTTGAAATTTTCTCTTGTGGGATTTCACTTTCACCAAACAACAAATCTTTTAATTCTTGCGGAAAAGCCTTTTCATTGGGAAGAAACACTACTTTTCCCTGATGGTAACACAAATTAGACGATCTACAAGTCTCTGACTTAATGTTTAAGCATGAAAAATATATTCAATCTCTTTTCACTTTTCCATTATTTCACAGAGTAATAATTTCCATTTGTTTGAGCTAATGCGATCTTTACTATCATTTTTGTGAGACTTTTGAATTTTCATACTTCCATTATCTCTAACCTGCTCTGCATGTGTACCGCGCCAACGTTTTTGAATTCTTTATGACATTCTACTTTATTATCTACTCTTTGTCTTTATTTCCGGATCCAGGTGTGGTTAAATCTGTTGGCGCAAAGTCTCGTGGGACGTGAAAGTGTCTCTCTGAGAAAATCACGTCTCATCTCCTTCCAAGATTTTTTATTTATAAAGATTATACTAGCAAAATACCCGCGCTTCGCAGCAGAGAAGAAGTGTGTTAAAGAGGTAATGAAAAAGAAAAGGAAACATTTTAAAAATAATGTAACATGATTGTCAATGTAATTGTGTTGTCATTGTTATAAGTGTTGCTATACACACACACACATAAACATATATATACATATATACATATCTACATATACACATATCTACATATATATATACATATACATATCCACATATATATATATATATATATATATATATATATATATATATATATATATATATATATATATATATATATATATATCAACATATATATATATATACACACATACATACAAACATATGTACATATACACATACATAGATACATATAAATATATACATATACACATACATAGATACAGATATACACATATACATATATACATAGACATATACATACATACACATACATATATATATATATATATATACACACATACATACGTACATACACACACACACATATATATACATATATATTTACATATCTACATATATACACATATCTACATATATATATATATATATATACACATCTACATATATATACACATATATATACATATCTACATATATATCTAGACATACATACAAAAATACATTGACAGATATATATATATATATATATATACATATCTACATATATATATATATATATATATATATGTAATTGTGTTGTCACTGTTATGAGTGTTGCTGTCATATATATATATATATATATATATATATATAATATAAACACACACACATAAACATATATATACATATATGTACATATACACATATATACATATATATATATATACACATACACATCTACATATATATACAAATATATATATATATATATATACACACATATCACACATATATATATATACACATACATATACACACATATACATATATACATAGACATATACATACATACACATACATATATATATATATATATATACACACACATACATACGTACATACACACACACATATATATATATATATATATATATATATATTTACATATCTACATATATACAAATATATATATATACATATCTACACATATATACACATATATCTACATATATCTAGACATACATATATACATACATACATATATATATATCAAATGAATGTGAACCTTTTGTAGGGTCTGTCCCTGAGACTTATTAATTGTCACTGCTAAGCAGAACCTTAGTGGAAATTGGAGGCTTTTGAATTGAAATGGGAGATCAGAGGGTATAACGGGGATGCGAGGAATAAAAACTCTCTCCCCTGAGCCACCGCCAGTAAAAATAGTTGCCTGAATGAGGTTCTTTTGCAGACACGTGACCTGAAGTCTCGTGCCGTCACAAAGTTTCAGTGGCTGTACGCAAATCCACAATCGGTTTCATATTGTTTTGTTACGTTAGCAATTAGGTAATGTGTTTTTTGAACAGGTTTGATTATTGAAGTGATCACTCCTGCTGCGTTCAGTCAGTTCACGTGAGCCGCTCTCTTGTGTGATGTTCCGATGTCCACGGGTTTATTTAATGTTAGCTAAGACCCGGCAGTTAAAAGTTTCTCGCTACAGCAATTTTAACTCAGTCACAAAGTGATCCAAACTGTTGTTTAAACCTCGTGTCTTCTCATTAAACTTGCATCTCGCGAATATGGCATTGCGAAGGGCAGCGGGTCAGTTCACGTGCTTACATGGGAGGCGTGATGACGCGATATATTTTGATATATATCAAAATACCGCGCTTCGCAGTGGCGAAGTACTGCTTTAAAATTTTTATTAAGAAGAAAAGTAAACCTTTTTAAACTGAGGGAAAATGAATCAATAATTATTTGTTATGGATCTCTTTTTATAGTACATTGTCAGTTCTCCCCTCTGGTAGTAATATGACGAAGCTGTGTGCTGAGCTTACTGTTGAGCATGCAACGTACAGTTGGCCATGTGAAAAGCAGTCCTGCCTCAAATCAATGGCAACCTTTTGTAGGGTCTGTCCCTGAGACTTATTAATTGTCACTGCTAAGCAGAACCTTAGTGGAAATTGGAGGCTTTTGAATTGAAATGGGAGATCAGAGGGTATAACGGGGATGCGAGGAATAAAAACTCTCTCTCCTGAGCCACCGCCAGTAAAAATAGTTGCCTGAATGAGGTTCTTTTGCAGACACGTGACCTGAAGTCTCGTGCCGTCACAAAGTTTCAGTGGCTGTATGCAAATCCACAATCGGTTTCATATTGTTTTCGTACCTTATCAATTGTGTAATGTGTTTTTTGAACAGGTTTGAATCATCGAAGTAATCACTCCTGCTGCATTGAGTCACTTCACGTGAGCCGATCTCTTGTGTGATGTTGCGATGTCCAGGGGTTTATTTAATGTTAGCTAAGACCCGGCAGTTAAAAGTTTCTCGCTACAGCAATTTTAACTCTGTCACAAAGTGATCCAAACTGTCGTTTATACCTGGTGTCTTCTCATTAAACTTGTATCTCGCGAATATGGCATTGCAAACAGCAGCGGGTCAGTTCACGTGTTTACATGGGAGGCGTGATGACGCGATATATTTTGATATATCCCCGCGCTTGGCAGCGGCGAAGTACTGCTTTAAAATTTTTATTAAGAAGAAAAGTAAACCTTTTTAAACTGAGGGAAAATGAATCAATAATTATTTCTTAAGGATCTCTTTGTATACCATGTTGTCAGTTCGCCCTTCCAGTTCTAATATGACCAAGATGTGTGCTGAGCTTACTCTTGAGCATGAAATCTAACGTGGTTTGTGTCCTTCATAATGAAAACAGTTTGCATTCAACTTTTTAATAAAAGGGGAGCTTTTAAGCCTGAGAAATCACCCCGTAAATGCACATGTTTAATTGCACGTGTTAATAGCTATGCTTACACAGTATTAAAAGGCACTCAACAACGGAGACTTATTAATTGTCATTGCTAAGCAGAGCCTTAGTGTAAATTGGAGGCGTTTGAATTGAAATTGGAGATCAGAGGGTATAACGGGGATGCGAGGAATAAAAACTCTCTCCCCCGAGCCACCGCCAGTAAAAATAGTTGCCTGAATGAGGTTCTTTTGCAGACACGTGACCAGAAGTCTCGTGCCGTCACAAAGTTTCAGTGACTGTACGGAAATCCACAATCGGTTTCATATTGTGAATTTCCCATT